>NW_026893611.1:600000-900000 GCF_032452875.1 Bos javanicus | reverse complement strand
GCATGATCAATTACGTGATCAGTGCATGATCAGTCACGTGACCAGTACTTGGTAGCTACGTGATCATTGCCAGATCAGCCACGTGAGCAGTGCATGATTAGCCATGTGATCAGTGCATGATCAGTCACGTGATCAGTGCATGATCAGTCACGTGATCAGTGCATGATCAGTCACGTGATCAGTGCATGATCATCCACGTGATCAGTGCATGTGAGTCATGTAGTCAATGCATGATAGCGCCGTGATCAGTGCACGATCAGTCCCGTGATGAGTGTATGATCAGCCAAGTGATCAGTGCAAGATAGCTACATGATCAGTGCATGATCAGTCACATGATCAGTGCATGATCAGTCACGTGATAGGTGTGTGATCAGCCATGTGAACAGTGCATGCACAGTCACGTGATCAGGGCCTGCTGAGCTGTGTGATTACTGTCTGCTCATCTGCTTGACAATTTCCAGCTGAGCTGCACGATTCCTGCCTGTCATCTCCTTGAAAATTGCCACCTGTGGTGCATAATTCCTGCCTGCTCATCTACTTGATTATTGCCAGGTGAGCAGCATGATTTCTCAGAGGTGAGTTCCATAATTATAGCCTGCTGACTGATTCCTGCCTACTCAGCTCTATGTTCATTGCCTCCAGAGGCACATGATCAATGTGTGACACCAAACATGATCAGCACATGATCAGTCACATGATCAATGCATGATAAGTCAGGTGATCAGTGCATGATCAATTATGTGATCAGTGCATGATCAGTCATGTGATCAGTACATGGTAGCTGCGTGATCATTGCATGATCAGCCACGTGAGCAGTGCATGATAGCCACGTGATCAGTGCATGATCAGTTACGTGAGCAGTGTATGAACAGCCACGTGATCAGTGCATGGTCAGACACGTGAACAGTGTATGATCAGCCACGTGATCAGTGCATGATATCCAAGTGATCAGTGCATGATCAATCACGTGATCAGTGTATGATCAACCACGTGAACAGTGCATGCTCAGTCACGTGATCAGGGCCTGCTGAGCTGCGTGATTACTGTCTGCTCATCTGCTTGACAATTGCCAGCTGAGCTGCACGATTCCCGCCTGTCATCTGCTTGACAATTGCCAGCTGTGCTGCGTAATTCCTGCCTGCTCAGCTGCTTGATTATTGCCAGCTGAGCAGCATGATTCCTCACAGCTGAGTTCCATGATTATTGACTGCTGACTTATGATTCGTGCCTACTCAGCTCTTTGTTTATTGCCTCCAGAGGCACATGATCAGTGTATGATAGCAAACATGCTCAGCGCATGATCAGTCACATGATCAGCGCCATTAAGTCACGTGATCACTACATGATAGTCATGTGATCAGTCCATGCACAGTCACGGTATCAGTGCATGATCAGCCACGTGATCAGTGCATGATCTGTCACATGATTAGTGTATGATCATCCACGTGATATGTGCATGGGCAGTCATGTGATCAGTGCATGATATAGACGTGATCAGTGCATGATCAGTCTCGTGATCAGTGCATGATAGCCAGTGATCAGTGCATGATCTGTCACCTGATGGGTGTATGATCATTCACGTGACCTGTACATGGTAGCTACATGATCATTGCATGATCAGCCACGTGAGTAGTGCACGATAGCCACGTGATCACTGCATGATCAGTCACGTGATCAGTGCATGATCAGTCATGTGACCAGTACATGGTAGCTGCGTGATCATCGCATGATCAGCCACGTGAGCAGTGCATGACAGCCACGTGGTCAGTGCATAACCAGGCACGTGATCAGTGTATGTCCAGCCAAGTGATCAGTGCATGATCAGCCACGTGATCAGTGCATGACCAGGCACGTGATCAGTGTATGTCCAGCCAAGTGATCAGTGCATGATAGCCACGTGATCAGTGCATGTTCAGTCACGTGATCAGTGCATGATCAGTCACGTTATCAGTGTATGATCAGCCACGTGATCAGTGCATGATCAGCCACATGATCAGTGCATGATCAATTACGTGATCAGTGCATGATCAGTCACGTGACCAGTACTTTGTAGCTACGTGATCATTGCCAGATCAGCCACGTGATCAGTGCATGATATCCACGTGATCAGTGCATGATCAGTTACGTGAGCAGTGTATGATCAGCCACGAGATCAGTTCATGGTCAGACACGTGAACAGTGTACGATCAGCCACGTGATCAGTGCATGATATCCAAGTGATCAGTGCATGATCATCACGTGATCCCTGTATGATCAGCCACGTGAATAGTGCATGCTCAGTCACGTGATCAGGGCCTGCTGAGCTGCGTGATTACTGTCTGCTCATCTGCTTGACAATTGCCAGCTGAGCTGCACGATTCCTGCCTGTCATCTGCTTGACAATTGCCAGCTGTGCTGCGTAATTCCTGCCTGCTCAGCTACTTGATTATTGCCAGCTGAGCAGCATGATTCCTCACAGCTGAGTTCCATGATTTTTGCCTGCTGACTGTTTGATTCGTGCCTACTCAGCTCTTTGTTTATTGCCTCCTGAGGCACATGATCAGTGCATGATAGAAAATATGATCAGCGCATGATCAGTCACATGATCAGCGCCATTAAGTCACGTGATCACTACATGATAGTCATGTGATCAGTCCATGATCAGTCACGGTATCAGTGCATGATCAGTCACGTGAGCAGTGCATGATCAGTCACGTGATCAGTGGATGATCAGCCACGTGATTAGTGCATGATCAGCCACATGATCAGTGCATGATCTATTACGTGATCAGTGCATGATCAGTCACGTGACCAGTATATGGTAGCTAGGTGATCATTGCATGATCAGCCACATGAGCCGTGCATGATAGCCACGAGATCAGTGCATGATCAGTCACGTGATCAGTGCATGATCAGTCACGTGATCAGTACATGATCAGTCACGTGAACAGTGCATGATCAGTCATGTGATCAGTGTATGACCAGCCAAGTGATCAGTGCATGATATGTCACGTGACAGTGTGTGATCAGCCACGTGCACAGTGCATGTTCAGCCACGTATTCAGTGCATGATAGCCACGTGATCAGTGCATGATCAGTTACGTGAGCAGTGTATGACCAGACAAGTGATCAGTGCATGGTCAGACACGTGAACAGTGTATGATCAGCCACGTGATCAGTGCATGATAGCCACGTGATCAGTGCATGATCAGTTACGTGAGCAGTGTATGACCAGACAAGTGATCAGTGCATGATAAGTCACGGGATCAGTGCATGATCAGCCACGTGATCAGTGCATGATCTGTCACATGATTAGTGTATGATCATCCACGTGATCAGTGCATGATATGTCACGTGACAGGTGTGTGATCAGCCACGTGCTCAGTGCATGTTCAGCCACGTATTCAGTGCATGATAGCCACGTGATCAGTGCATGATCAGTCACGTGAGCAGTGTATGACCAGACAAGTGATCAGTGCATGGTCAGACACGTGAAGAGTGCATGATCAGCCACGTGATCAGTGCATGATAGCCACGTGATCAGTGCATGATCTGTCACATGATTAGTGCATGATCATCCACGTGATCAGTGCATGGGCAGTCATGTGATCAGTGCATGATATAGACGTGATCAGTGCATGATCAGTCACGTGAGCAGTGCATGATCAGTCACGTGATCAGTGGATGATCAGCCACGTGATTAGTGCATGATCAGCCACATGATCAGTGCATGATCATTACGTGATCAGTGCATGATCAGTCACGTGACCAGTATATGGTAGCTAGGTGATCATTGCATGATCAGCCACATGAGCCGTGCATGATAGCCACGAGATCAGTGCATGATCAGTCACGTGATCAGTGCATGATCAGTCACGTGATCAGTACATGATCAGTCACGTGAACAGTGCATGATCAGTCATGTGATCAGTGTATGACCAGCCAAGTGATCAGTGCATGATATGTCACGTGACAGGTGTGTGATCAGCCACGTGCACAGTGCATGTTCCGCCACGTATTCAGTGCATGATAGCCACGTGATCAGTGCATGATCAGTTACGTGAGCAGTGTATGACCAGACACGTGATCAGTGCATGGTCAGACACGTGAACAGTGTATGATCAGCCACGTGATCAGTGCATGATAGCCACGTGATCAGTGCATGATCTGTCACATGATTAGTGTATGATCATCAACGTGATCAGTGCATGGGCAGTCACGTGATCAGTGCATGATATAGACGTGATCAGTGCATGATCAGTCTCGTGATCAGTGCATGATAGCCACGTGATCAGTGCATGATCAGTCACGTGATGGGTGTATGATCATTCACGCGACCTGTACATGGTAGCTACATGATCATTGCATGATCAGCCACGTGAGTAGTGCATGATAGCCACGTGATCACTGCATGATCAGTCACGCGATCAGTGCATGATCAGTCATGTGACCAGTACATGGTAGCCGCGTGATCATCGCATGATCAGCCACGTGAGCAGTGCATGATAGCCACGTGATCAGTGCATGATCAGACACGAGATCAGTGCATGATCAGTCACGTGATCAGTGCATGATCAGCCACGTGATCAGTGCATGATCAGGCACGTGATCAGTGTATGATCAGCCAAGTGATCAGTGCATGATAGCCACGTGATCAGTGCATGATCAGTCACGTGATCAGTGCATGATCAGTCACGTGATCAGTGTATGATCAGCCACGTGATCAGTGCATGATCAGCCACGTGATCAGTGCATGATCAATTACGTGATCAGTGCATGATCAGTCACGTGACCAGTACTTGGTAGCTACGTGATCATTGACAGATCAGCCACGTGAGCAGTGCATGATTAGCCACGTGATCAGTGCATGATCAGTCACGTGATCAGTGCATGATCAGTCACGTGATCAGTGCATGATCAGTCACGTGATCAGTGCATGATCATCCACGTGATCAGTGCATGTGGAGCCATGTAGTCAATGCATGATAGCCCGTGATCAGTGCACGATCAGTCCCGTGATGAGTGTATGATTAGCCAAGTGATCAGTGCAAGATAGCTACATGATCAGTGCATGATCAGTCACATGATCAGTGCATGATCAGTCACGTGATAGGTGTGTGATCAGCCACGTGAACAGTGCATGCTCAGTCACGTGATCAGGGCCTGCTGAGCTGTGTGATTACTGTCTGCTCATCTGCTTGACAATTTCCAGCTGAGCTGCACGATTCCTGCCTGTCATCTCCTTGAAAATTGCCACCTGTGGTGCATAATTCCTGCCTGCTCATCTACTTGATTATTGCCAGGTGAGCAGCATGATTTCTCAGAGGTGAGTTCCATAATTATAGCCTGCTGACTGATTCCTGCCTACTCAGCTCTATGTTCATTGCCTCCAGAGGCACATGATCAATGTGTGACACCAAACATGATCAGCACATGATCAGTCACATGATCAATGCATGATAAGCCAGGTGATCAGTGCATGATCAATTATGTGATCAGTGCATGATCAGTCATGTGATCAGTGCATGATAGCTGCGTGATCATTGCATGATCAGCCACGTGAGCAGTGCATGATAGCCACGTGATCAGTGCATGATCAGTTACGTGAGCAGTGTATGATCAGCCACGTGATCAGTGCATGGTCAGACACGTGAACAGTGTATGATCAGCCACGTGATCAGTGCATGATATCCAAGTGATCAGTGCATGATCAATCACGTGATCAGTGTATGATCAGCCAAGTGAACAGTGCATGCTCAGTCACGTGATCAGGGCCTGCTGAGCTGCGTGATTACTGTCTGCTCATCTGCTTGACAATTGCCAGCTGAGCTGCACGATTCCTGCCTGTCATCTGCTTGACAATTGCCAGCTGTGCTGCGTAATTCCTGCCTGCTCAGCTGCTTGATTATTGCCAGCTGAGCAGCATGATTCCTCACAGCTGAGTTCCATGATTATTGACTGCTGACTTTTGATTCGTGCCTACTCAGCTCTTTGTTTATTGCCTCCAGAGGCACATGATCAGTGTATGATAGCAAACATGTTCAGCGCATGATCAGTCACATGATCAGCGCCATTAAGTCACGTGATCACTACATGATAGTCATGTGAAAAGTCCATGCACAGTCACGGTATCAGTGCATGATCAGCCACGTGATCAGTGCATGATCTGTCACATGATTAGTGTATGATCATCCACGTGATCAGTGCATGGGCAGTCATGTGATCAGTGCATGATATAGACGTGATCAGTGCATGATCAGTCTCGTGATCAGTGCATGATAGCCAGTGATCAGTGCATGATCTGTCACCTGATGGGTGTATGATCATTCACGTGACCTGTACATGGTAGCTACATGATCATTGCATGATCAGCCACGTGAGTAGTGCACGATAGCCACGTGATCACTGCATGATCAGTCACGTGATCAGTGCATGATCAGTCATGTGACCAGTACATGGTAGCTGCGTGATCATCGCATGATCAGCCACGTGAGCAGTGCATGACAGCCACGTGATCAGTGCATGATCAGCCACGTGATCAGTGCATGATCAGTCACGTGATCAGTGCATGATCAGCCACGTGATCAGTGCATAACCAGGCACGTGATCAGTGCATGATCAGCCACGTGATCAGTGCATGATAGCCACGTGATCAGTGCATGTTCAGTCACGTGATCAGTGCATGATCAGTCACGTTATCAGTGTATGATCAGCCACGTGATCAGTGCATGATCAGCCACATGATCAGTGCATGATCAATTACGTGATCAGTGCATGATCAGTCACGTGACCAGTACATGGTAGCCACGTGATCATTGCATGATCAGCCACGTGATCAGTGCATGATATCCACGTGATCAGTGCATGATCAGTTACGTGAGCAGTGTATGATCAGCCACGTGATCAGTTCATGGTCAGACACGTGATCAGTGTATGATCAGCCACGTGATCAGTGCATGATATCCACGTGATCAGTGCATGATCATCACGTGATCCCTGTATGATCAGCCACGTGAACAGTGCATGCTCAGTCACGTGATCAGGGCCTGCTGAGCTGCGTGATTACTGTCTGCTCATCTGCTTGACAATTGCCAGCTGAGCTGCACGATTCCTGCCCGTCATCTGCTTGACAATTGCCAGCTGTGCTGCGTTATTCCTGCCTGCTCAGCTGCTTGATTATTGCCAGCTGAGCAGCATGATTCCTCACAGCTGAGTTCCATGATTATTGCCTGCTGACTGTTTGATTCGCGCCTACTCAGCTCTTTGTTTATTGCCTCCAGAGGCACATGATCAGTGCATGATAGAAAACATGATCAGCGCATGATCTGTCACATGATCAGCGCCATTAAGTCACGTGATCACTACATGATAGTCATGTGATCAGTCCATGCTCAGTCACGGTATCAGTGCATGATCAGCCACGTGATCAGTGCATGATCAGCCAGGTGATCAGTTCATGATAGCTATGTGATCAGTGCATGATTTGTCACGTGATCAGTGCATGATCCGTCACCAAATGGGTGTGTGATCAGTCAACTGACCGGTACATGGTAGCTACATGATCATTGCATGAACAACCACGTGAGTAGTGCATGATAGCCACGTGATCAGTGCATGATCAGTCACGTGTTCAGTGCATGATCAGTCATGTGATCGGTGCATGACCAGGCACGTGATCATTGCATGACAGCCACGTGATCAGTGCATGATAGCCACGTGATCAGTGCATGATCAGTCACGTGAGCAGTGCATGATCAGTCACGTGATCAGTGGATGATCAGCCACGTGATTAGTGCATGATCAGCCACATGATCAGTGCATGATCTATTACGTGATCAGTGCATGATCAGTCACGTGACCAGTATATGGTAGCTAGGTGATCATTGCATGATCAGCCACATGAGCCGTGCATGATAGCCACGTGATCAGTGCATGATCAGTCACGTGATCAGTGCATGATCAGTCACGTGATCAGTACATGATCAGTCACGTGAACAGTGCATGATCAGTCATGTGATCAGTGTATGACCAGCCACGTGATCAGTGCATGATATGTCACGTGATCAGTGCATGATCAGCCACGTGAACAGTGCATGTTCAGCCACGTGATCAGTGCATGATAGCCACGTGATCAGTGCATGATCAGTACGTGATCAGTGTATGACCAGACACGTGATCAGTGCATGGTCAGACACGTGAACAGTGTATGATCAGCCACGTGATCAGTGCATGATAGCCACGTGATCAGTGCATGATCAGTACGTGAGCAGTGTATGACCAGACAAGTGATCAGTGCATGATAAGTCACGGGATCAGTGCATGATCAGCCACGTGATCAGTGCATGATCTGTCACATGATTAGTGTATGATCATCCACGTGATCAGTGCATGATCAGTCATGTGATCAGTGCATGATATAGACGTGATCAGTGCATGATCAGTCTCGTGATCAGTGCATGATAGCCACGTGATCAGTGCATGATCAGTCACTTGATGGGTGTATGATCATTCACGTGATCAGTGCATGGTAGCTACGTGATCAGTGCATGATCAGCCACGTGATCAGTGCATGATAGCCACGTGATCACTGCATGATCAGTCACGTGATCAGTGCATGATCAGTCACGTGACCAGTACATGGTAGCTACGTGATCAGTGCATGATCAGCCACGTGAGCAGTGCATGATAGCCACGTGATCAGTGCATGATCAGTCACGTGATCAGTGCATGATCAGTCACGTGACCAGTACATGATAGCTACATCATAGCATGATCAGCCACGTGATCAGTGCATGATAGCCACGTGATCAGTGCATGATAGCCACGTGATCAGTGCATGATCAGTCACGTGATACGTGTGTGATCAGCCACGTGATCAGTGCATGATATCCACGTGATCAGTGCATGATCAGCCACGTGATCAGTGCATGATAGCCACGTGATCAGTGCATGATCAATCACGTGATACATGTGTGATCAGCCACGCGATCAGTGCATGATCAGCCACGTGATCAGTGCATGATCAGTTACGTGATCAGTGCATGATCAGTCACGTGACCAGTGCATGATTGCTACGTGATCAGTGCATGATCAGCCACGTGATCAGTGCATGATAGCCACGTGATCAGTGCATGATCAGTCACGTGATCAGTGCATGATCAGTCACGTGATCAGTGCATGATCATTTACGTGATCAGTGCATGATCAGTCACGTGACCAGTATATGGTAGCTACGTGATCATTGCATGACAGCCACGTGATCAGTGCATGATAGCCACGTGATCAGTGCATGATCAGTCACGTGATCAGTGTATGATCAGCCACGTGATCAGTGCATGAGTGCCACGTGATCAGTGCATGATCAGTCACGTGATCAGTGCATGATCAGTCACGTGATCAGTGCATGATCAGCCACGTGATCAGTGCATGATCAGCCACGTGATCAGTGCATGATCAGCCACGTGATCAGTGCATGATAGCCACGTGATCAGTGCATGATCAGTCACGTGATCAGTGCATGATCAGTTACGTGATCAGTGCATGATCAGCCACGTGATCAGTGCATGATCAGCCACGTGATCAGTGCATGATCAATTACGTGATCAGTGCATGATCAGTCACGTGACCAGTGCATGGTAGCTACGTGATCATTGCATGATCAGCCACGTGATCAGTGCATGATAGCCACGTGATCAGTGCATGATAGCCACGTGATCAGTGCATGATCAGTCATGTGATACGTGTGTGATCAGCCACGTGATCAGTGCATGATATCCACGTGATCATTGCATGACAGCCACGTGATCAGTGCATGATAGCCACGTGATCAGTGCATGATCAGTCACGTGATCATGTGTGATCAGCCACGTGATCAGTGCATGATCAGCCACGTGATCAGTGCATGATCAATTACGTGATCAGTGCATGATCAGTCACGTGACCAGTACATGATTGCTACGTGATCGTTGCATGATCAGCCACGTGATCAGTGCATGATAGCCACGTGATCAGTGCATGATCAGCCACGTGATCAGTGCATGATCAGTCACGTGATCAGTGCATGATCAGCCACGTGATCAGTGCATGATATCCACGTGATCATTGCATGACAGCCACGTGATCAGTGCATGATAGCCACGTGATCAGTGCATGATCAGTCACGTGATCAGTGCATGATCAGTCACGTGATCAGTGCATGATCAGCCACGTGATCAGTGCATGATCAGCCACGTGATCAGTGCATGATCATTACGTGATCAGTGCATGATCAGTCACGTGATCAGTGCATGATAGCCACGTGATCAGTGCATGATCAGCCACGTGATCAGTGCATGATAGCCACGTGATCAGTGCATGATCAGTCACGTGATCAGTGCATGATCAGTCACGTGATCAGTGCATGATCAGTCACGTGATCAGTGCATGATCAGTCACGTGATCAGTGCATGATCAGCCACGTGATCAGTGCATGATAGTCACGTGATCAGTGTGTGATCAGCCACGTGACAGTGCATGATCAGCCACGTGATCAGTGCATGATAGCCACGTGATCAGTGCATGATCAGTCACGTGATCAGTGCATGATCAGCCACGTGATCAGTGCATGATCAGACACGTGATCAGTGCATGATCAGCCACGTGATCAGTGCATGATAGCCACGTGATCAGTGCATGATCAGTTACGTGATCAGTGCATGATCAGTCACGTGATCAGTGCATGATCAGTCACGTGATCAGTGCATGATCAGCCACGTGATCAGTGCATGATCAGTCACATGATCAGTGCATGATCATCCACGTGATCAGTGCATGATCAGTCATGTGATCAGTGCATGATATAGACGTGATCAGTGCATGATCAGTCACGTGATCAGTGCATGATAGCCACGTGATCAGTGCATGATCAGTCACGTGATCGGTGCATGATCATTCACGTGACCAGTACATGGTAGCTACATGATCATTGCATGATCAGCCACGTGATAGTGCATGATAGCCACGTGATCAGTGCATGATCAGTCACGTGATCAGTGCATGATCAGTCATGTGACCAGTACATGATAGCTGCGTGATCATCGCATGATCAGCCACGTGATCAGTGCATGATAGCCACGTGATCAGTGCATGATCAGTCACGTGATCAGTGCATGATCAGTCACGTGATCAGTGCATGATCAGCCACGTGATCAGTGCATGATCAGCCACGTGATCAGTGCATGATCATCACGTGATCAGTGCATGATCAGTCACGTGATCAGTGCATGATCAGTCACGTGATCAGTGCATGATCAGCCACGTGATCAGTGCATGATATCAGTGCATGATCAGCCACGTGATCAGTGCATGATAGCCACGTGATCAGTGCATGATCAGTCACGTGATCAGTGTGTGATCAGCCACGTGATCAGTGCATGATAGCCACGTGATCAGTGCATGATAGCCACGTGATCAGTGCATGATAGTCACGTGATCAGTGCATGATCAGTCATGTGATACGTGTGTGATCAGCCACGTGATCAGTGCATGATCAGCCACGTGATCAGTGCATGATCAGCCACGTGATCAGTGCATGATCAGTCACGTGATCAGTGCATGATTGCTACGTGATCAGTGCATGATCAGCCACGTGATCAGTGCATGATCAGCCACGTGATCAGTGCATGATCAGCCACGTGATCAGTGCATGATCAGTCACGTGATCAGTGCATGATCAGTCACGTGATCAGTGTATGATCAGCCACGTGAACAGTGCATGCTCAGTCACGTGATCAGGGCCTGCTGAGCTGCGTGATTACTGTCTGCTCATCTGCTTGACAATTGCCAGCTGAGCTGCACGATTCCTGCCTGTCATCTGCTTGACAATTGCCAGCTGTGCTGCGTAATTCCTGCCTGCTCAGCTGCTTGATTATTGCCAGCTGAGCAGCATGATTCCTCACAGCTGAGTTCCATGATTATTGCCTGCTGACTGTTTGATTCGTGCCTACTCAGCTCTTTGTTTATTGCCTCCAGAGGCACATGATCAGTGTATGATAGCAAACATGATCAGTGCATGATCAGTCACATGATCAGCGCCATTAAGTCACGTGATCAGTCCATGCACAGTCACGGTATCAGTGCATGATCAGCCACGTGATCAGTGCATGATCAGTCACATGATTAGTGTATGATCATCCACGTGATCAGTGCATGGGCAGTCATGTGATCAGTGCATGATATAGACGTGATCAGTGCATGATCAGTGCATGATCAGTGCATGATAGCCACGTGATCAGTGCATGATCAGTCACCTGATGGGAGTATGATCATTCACGTGACCTGTACATGGTAGCTACATGATCATTGCATGATCAGCCACGAGAGTAGTGCATGATAGCCACGTGATTACCGCATGATCAGTCACGTGATCAGTGCATGATCAGTCACGTGACCAGTACATGGTAGCTACGTGATCATGCATGATCAGCCACGTGATCAGTGCATGATAGCCACGTGATCAGTGCATGATAGCCACGTGATCAGTGCATGATCAGTCACGTGATCGTGTGTGATCAGCCACGTGATCAGTGCATGATATCCACGTGATCAGTGCATGACAGCCACGTGATCAGTGCATGATAGCCACGTGATCAGTGCATGATCAGTCACGTGATCATGTGTGATCAGCCACGTGATCAGTGCATGATCAGCCACGTGATCAGTGCATGATCAATTACGTGATCAGTGCATGATCAGTCACGTGACCAGTACATGGTTGCTACGTGATCGTTGCATGATCAGCCACGTGATCAGTGCATGATAGCCACGTGATCAGTGCATGATCAGTCACGTGATCAGTGCATGATCAGTCACGTGATCAGTGCATGATCATTTACGTGATCAGTGCATGATCAGTCACGTGACCAGTATATGGTAGCTACGTGATCATTGCATGACGAGCCACGTGATCAGTGCATGATAGCCACGTGATCAGTGCATGATCAGTTACGTGATCAGTGTATGATCAGCCACGTGATCAGTGCATGAGTGCCACGTGATCAGTGCATGATCAGTCACGTGATCAGTGCATGATCAGTCACGTGATCAGTGCATGATCAGCCACGTGATCAGTGCATGATCAGCCACGTGATCAGTGCATGATCAGCCACGTGATCAGTGCATGATAGCCACGTGATCAGTGCATGATCAGTCACGTGATCAGTGCATGATCAGTTACGTGATCAGTGCATGATCAGCCACGTGATCAGTGCATGATCAGCCACGTGATCAGTGCATGATCAATCACGTGATCAGTGCATGATCAGTCACGTGATCAGTGCATGGTAGCTACGTGATCATTGCATGATCAGCCACGTGATCAGTGCATGATAGCCACGTGATCAGTGCATGATAGCCACGTGATCAGTGCATGATCAGTCATGTGATACGTGTGTGATCAGCCACGTGATCAGTGCATGATCAGCCACGTGATCATTGCATGACAGCCACGTGATCAGTGCATGATAGCCACGTGATCAGTGCATGATCAGTCACGTGATCATGTGTGATCAGCCACGTGATCAGTGCATGATCAGCCACGTGATCAGTGCATGATCAATTACGTGATCAGTGCATGATCAGTCACGTGATCAGTACATGATTGCTACGTGATCGTTGCATGATCAGCCACGTGATCAGTGCATGATAGCCACGTGATCAGTGCATGATCAGTCACGTGATCAGTGCATGATCAGTCACGTGATCAGTGCATGATCAGTCACGTGATCAGTGCATGATCAGTCACGTGACCAGTATATGGTAGCTACGTGATCATTGCATGACAGCCACGTGATCAGTGCATGATAGCCACGTGATCAGTGCATGATCAGTCACGTGATCAGTGCATGATCAGCCACGTGATCAGTGCATGATGCCACGTGATCAGTGCATGATAGTCACGTGATCAGTGCATGATCAGCCACGTGATCAGTGCATGATCAGCCACGTGATCAGTGCATGATAGCCACGTGATCAGTGCATGATCAGTCACGTGATCAGTGCATGATCAGCCACGTGATCAGTGCATGATCAGCCACGTGATCAGTGCATGATCAGTCACGTGATCAGTGCATGATCAGTCACGTGATCAGTACATGGTAGCTACGTGATCAGTGCATGATCAGCCACGTGATCAGTGCATGATAGCCACGTGATCAGTGCATGATAGCCACGTGATCAGTGCATGATCAGTCATGTGATACGTGTGTGATAAGCCACGTGATCAGTGCATGATATCCACGTGATCAGTGCATGATAGCCACGTGATCAGTGCATGATAGCCACGTGATCAGTGCATGATCAGTCACGTGATACGTGTGTGATCAGCCACGTGATCAGTGCATGATGAGCCACGTGATCAGTGCATGATCAATTACGTGATCAGTGCATGATCAGCCACGTGATCAGTACATGGTTGCTACGTGATCAGTGCATGATCAGCCACGTGATCAGTGCATGATAGCCACGTGATCAGTGCATGATAGCCACGTGATCAGTGCATGATCAGTCACGTGATCAGTGCATGATCAGTCACGTGATCAGTGCATGATCAGTCACGTGAACAGTGCATGATCATTTACGTGATCTGTGCATGATCAGTCACGTGACCAGTATATGGTAGCTACGTGATCATTGCATGATCAGCCACGTGAGCAGTGCATGATAGCCACGTGATGTGTGCATGATCAGTTACGTGAGCAGAGTATGATCAGCCACGTGATCAGTGCATGAGTGCCACGTGATCAGTGCATGATATGTCACGTGACAGGTGTGTGATCAGCCACGTGAACATTGCATGTTCTGCCACGTGTTCAGTGCATGATAGCCACGTGATCAGTGCATGATCAGTTACGTGAGCAGTGTATGACCAGACACGTGATCAGTGCATGGTCAGACACGTGAACAGTGTATGATCAGCCACGTGATCAGTGCATGATATCCAAGTGATCAGTGCATGATCAATCACGTGATCAGTGTATGATCAGCCACGTGAACAGTGCATGCTCAGTCATGTGATCAGGGCCTGCTGAGCTGCGTGATTACTGTCTGCTCATCTGCTTGACAATTGCCAGCTGAGCTGCACGATTCCTGCCTGTCATCTGCTTGACAATTGCCAGCTGTGCTGCGTAATTCCTGCCTGCTCAGCTGCTTGATTATTGCCAGCTGAGCAGCATGATTCCTCACAGCTGAGTTCCATGATTATTGCCTGCTGACTTTTGATTCGTGCCTACTCAGCTCTTTGTTTATTGCCTCCAGAGGCACATGATCAGTGTATGATAGCAAACATGACCAGCGCATGATCAGTCACATGATCAGTGCCATTAAGTCACGTGATCACTACATTATAGTCATGTGATCAGTCCATGCTCAGTCACGGTATCAGTGCATGATCAGCCACGTGATCAGTGCATGATCTGTCACATGATTAGTGTATGATCATCCACGTGATCAGTGCATGGGCAGTCATGTGATCAGTGCATGATATAGACGTGATCAGTGCATGATCAGTCTCGTGATCAGTGCATGATAGCCACGTGATCAGTGCATGATCAGTCACCTGATGGGTGTATGATCATTCACGTGACCTGTACATGGTAGCTACATGATCATTGCATGATCAGCCACGTGAGTAGTGCATGATAGCCACGTGATCACTGCATGATCAGTCACGTGATCAGTGCATGATCAGTCATGTGACCAGTACATGGTAGCTGCGTGATCATGCATGATCAGCCACGTGAGCAGTGCATGATAGCCACGTGATCAGTGCATGATCAGACACGTGATCAGTGCATGATCAGTCACGTGATCAGTGCATGATCAGCCACGTGATCAGTGCATGATCAGGCACGTGATCAGTGTATGTCAGCCACGTGATCAGTGCATGATAGCCACGTGATCAGTGCATGATCAGTCACGTGATCAGTGCATGATCAGTCACGTGATCAGTGCATGATCAGCCACGTGATCAGTGCATGATCAGCCACGTGATCAGTGCATGATCATTACGTGATCAGTGCATGATCAGTCACGTGACCAGTATATGGTAGCTACGTGATCATTGCATGATCAGCCACGTGATCAGTGCATGATAGCCACGTGATCAGTGCATGATCAGTCACGTGATCAGTGCATGATCAGTCACGTGATCAGTGCATGATCAGCCACGTGATCAGTGCATGATCAGTCACGTGATCAGTGTGATCAGCCACGTGATCAGTGCATGATATCAGTGCATGATAGCCACGTGATCAGTGCATGATAGCCACGTGATCAGTGCATGATCAGTCACGTGATACGTGTGTGATCAGCCACGTGATCAGTGCATGATATCCACGTGATCAGTGCATGATAGCCACGTGATCAGTGCATGATAGTCACGTGATCATGCATGATCAGTCACGTGATACGTGTGTGATCAGCCACGTGATCAGTGCATGATCAGCCACGTGATCAGTGCATGATCAGTTACGTGATCAGTGCATGATCAGTCACGTGATCAGTGCATGATTGCTACGTGATCAGTGCATGATCAGCCACGTGATCAGTGCATGATCAGCCACGTGATCAGTGCATGATCAGTCACGTGATCAGTGCATGATCAGTCACGTGATCAGTGCATGATCAGTCACGTGATCAGTGTATGATCAGCCACGTGAACAGTGCATGCTCAGTCACGTGATCAGGGCCTGCTGAGCTGCGTGATTACTGTCTGCTCATCTGCTTGACAATTGCCAGCTGAGCTGCACGATTCCTGCCTGTCATCTGCTTGACAATTGCCAGCTGTGCTGCGTAATTCCTGCCTGCTCAGCTGCTTGATTATTGCCAGCTGAGCAGCATGATTCCTCACAGCTGAGTTCCATGATTATTGCCTGCTGACTGTTTGATTCGTGCCTACTCAGCTCTTTGTTTATTGCCTCCAGAGGCACATGATCAGTGTATGATAGCAAACATGATCAGCGCATTATCAGTCACATGATCAGCGCCATTAAGTCACGTGATCAGTCATGATCAGTCACGGTATCAGTGCATGATCAGCCACGTGATCAGTGCATGATCTGTCACATGATTAGTGTATGATCATCCACGTGATCAGTGCATGGGCAGTCATGTGATCAGTGCATGATATAGACGTGATCAGTGCATGATCAGTGCATGATCAGTGCATGATAGCCACGTGATCAGTGCATGATCAGTCACCTGATGGGTGTATGATCATTCACGTGACCTGTACATGGTAGCTACATGATCATTGCATGATCAGCCACGTGAGTAGTGCATGATAGCCACGTGATTACCGCATGATCAGTCACGTGATCAGTGCATGATCAGTCATGTGACCAGTACATGGTAGCTGCGTGATCATGCATGATCAGCCACGTGAGCAGTGCATGATAGCCACGTGATCAGTGCATGATCAGACACGTGATCAGTGCATGATCAGTCACGTGATCAGTGCATGATCAGCCACGTGATCAGTGCATGATCAGGCACGTGATCAGTGTATGTCAGCCACGTGATCAGTGCATGATAGCCACGTGATCAGTGCATGATCAGTCACGTGATCAGTGCATGATCAGTCACGTGATCAGTGCATGATCAGCCACGTGATCAGTGCATGATCAGCCACGTGATCAGTGCATGATCATTACGTGATCAGTGCATGATCAGTCACGTGACCAGTACATGGTAGCTACGTGATCATTGCATGATCAGCCACGTGATCAGTGCATGATAGCCACGTGATCAGTGCATGATCAGTCACGTGATCAGTGCATGATCAGTCACGTGATCAGTGCATGATCAGTCACGTGATCAGTGCATGATCAGTCACGTGATCAGTGCATGATCAGCCACGTGATCAGTGCATGATATCAGTGCATGATAGCCACGTGATCAGTGCATGATAGCCACGTGATCAGTGCATGATCAGTCACGTGATACGTGTGTGATCAGCCACGTGATCAGTGCATGATAGCCACGTGATCAGTGCATGATAGCCACGTGATCAGTGCATGATAGTCACGTGATCATGCATGATCAGTCACGTGATCGTGTGTGATCAGCCACGTGATCAGTGCATGATCAGCCACGTGATCAGTGCATGATCAGTTACGTGATCAGTGCATGATCAGTCACGTGATCAGTGCATGATTGCTACGTGATCAGTGCATGATCAGCCACGTGATCAGTGCATGATAGCCACGTGATCAGTGCATGATCAGTCACGTGATCAGTGCATGATCAGTCACGTGATCAGTGCATGATCAGTCACGTGATCAGTGTATGATCAACCACGTGAACAGTGCATGCTCAGTCACGTGATCAGGGCCTGCTGAGCTGCGTGATTACTGTCTGCTCATCTGCTTGACAATTGCCAGCTGAGCTGCACGATTCCTGCCTGTCATCTGCTTGACAATTGCCAGCTGTGCTGCGTAATTCCTGCCTGCTCAGCTGCTTGATTATTGCCAGCTGAGCAGCATGATTCCTCACAGCTGAGTTCCATGATTATTGCCTGCTGACTGTTTCATTCATGCCTACTCAGCTCTTTGTTTATTGCCTCCAGAGGCACATGATCAGTGTATGATAGCAAACATGATCAGCGCATGATCAGTCACATGATCAGCGCCATTAAGTCACGTGATCAGTGCATGCACAGTCACGGTATCAGTGCATGATCAGCCACGTGATCAGTGCATGATCAGTCACATGATCAGTGTATGATCATCCACGTGATCAGTGCATGGGCAGTCATGTGATCAGTGCATGATATAGACGTGATCAGTGCATGATCAGTGCATGATCAGTGCATGATAGCCACGTGATCAGTGCATGATCAGTCACCTGATGGGAGTATGATCATTCACGTGACCTGTACATGGTAGCTACATGATCATTGCATGATCAGCCACGTGAGTAGTGCATGATAGCCACGTGATTACCGCATGATCAGTCACGTGATCAGTGCATGATCAGTCACGTGACCAGTACATGGTAGCTGCATGATCATGCATGATCAGCCACGTGATCAGTGCATGATAGCCACGTGATCAGTGCATGATAGCCACGTGATCAGTGCATGATCAGTCACGTGATCAGTGTGTGATCAGCCACGTGATCAGTGCATGATCAGCCACGTGATCAGTGCATGATCAATTACGTGATCAGTGCATGATCAGTCACGTGATCAGTGCATGATTGCTACGTGATCAGTGCATGATCAGCCACGTGATCAGTGCATGATAGCCACGTGATCAGTGCATGATCAGTCACGTGATCAGTGCATGATCAGTCACGTGATCAGTGCATGATCATTTACGTGATCAGTGCATGATCAGTCACGTGACCAGTATATGGTAGCTACGTGATCATTGCATGACATCCACGTGATCAGTGCATGATAGCCACGTGATCAGTGCATGATCAGTCACGTGATCAGTGTATGATCAGCCACGTGATCAGTGCATGAGTGCCACGTGATCAGTGCATGATCAGTCACGTGATCAGTGCATGATCAGTCACGTGATCAGTGCATGATCAGCCACGTGATCAGTGCATGATCAGGCACGTGATCAGTGCATGATCAGCCACGTGATCAGTGCATGATAGCCACGTGATCAGTGCATGATCAGTCACGTGATCAGTGCATGATCAGTTACGTGATCAGTGCATGATCAGCCACGTGATCAGTGCATGATCAGCCACGTGATCAGTGCATGATCAATTACGTGATCAGTGCATGATCAGTCACGTGACCAGTACATGGTAGCTACGTGATCATTGCATGATCAGCCACGTGATCAGTGCATGATAGCCACGTGATCAGTGCATGATAGCCACGTGATCAGTGCATGATCAGTCATGTGATACGTGTGTGATCAGCCACGTGATCAGTGCATGATATCCACGTGATCATTGCATGACAGCCACGTGATCAGTGCATGAGAGCCACGTGATCAGTGCATGATCAGTCACGTGATACATGTGTGATCAGCCACGTGATCAGTGCATGATGAGCCACTTGATCAGTGCAGGATCAATTACGTGATCAGTGCATGATCAGTCACGTGACCAGTACATGTTTGCTACGTGATCGTTGCATGATCAGCCACGTGAGCAGTGCATGATAGCCACGTGATCAGTGCATGATCAGTCACGTGATAAGTACATGATCAGTCACGTGAACAGTGCATGATCATTTACGTGATCAGTGCATGATCAGTCACGTGACCAGTATATGGTAGCTACGTGATCATTCCATGACGATCCACGTGAGCAGTGCATGATAGCCACGTGATGTGTGCATGATCAGTTACGTGAGCAGAGTATGATCAGCCACGTGATCAGTGCATGAGTGCCACGTGATCAGTGCATGATATGTCACGTGAAAGGTGTGTGATCAGCCACGTGATCAGTGCATGTTCAGCCACGTGATCAGTGCATGATAGCCACGTGATCAGTGCATGATCAGTTACGTGAGCAGTGTATGATCAGCCACGTGATCAGTGCATGATCAGCCACGTGATCAGTGCATGATATCCAAGTGATCAGTGCATGATCATCACGTGATCAGTGTATGATCAGCCACGTGAACAGTGCATGCTCCGTCACGTGATCAGGGCCTGCTGAGCTGCGTGATTACTGTCTGCTCATCTGCTTGACAATTGCCAGCTGAGCTGCACGATTCCTGCCTGTCATCTGCTTGACAATTGCCAGCTGTGCTGCGTAATTCCTGCCTGCTCAGCTGCTTGATTATTGCCAGCTGAGCAGCATGATTCCTCACAGCTGAGTTCCATGATTATTGCCTGCTGACTGTTTGATTCGTGCCTACTCATCTCTTTGTTTATTGCCTCCAGAGGCACATGATCAGTGTATGAGAGCAAACATGATCAGCGCATGATCAGTCACATGATCAGCGCCATTAAGTCACGTGATCACTACATGATAGTCATGTGATCAGTCCATGCTCAGTCACGGTATCAGTGCATGATCAGCCACGTGATCAGTGCATGATCAGCCAGGTGATCAGTTCATGATAGCTATGTGATCAGTGCATGATCAGTCACGTGATCAGTGCATGATCAGGCACGTGATCAGTGCATGATCAGTCACCTGATGGGTGTATGATCAGTCACGTGACCAGTACATGGTAGCTACATGATCATTGCATGATCAGCCACGTGAGTAGTGCATGATAGCCACGTGATCAGTGCATGATCAGTCACGTGATCAGTGCATGATCAGTCACGTGATCAGTGCATGATCAGCCACGTGATCAGTGCATGATCAGCCACGTGATCAGTGCATGATCATTACGTGATCAGTGCATGATCAGTCACGTGATCAGTGCATGATAGCCACGTGATCAGTGCATGATCAGCCACGTGATCAGTGCATGATAGCCACGTGATCAGTGCATGATCAGTCACGTGATCAGTGCATGATCAGTCACGTGATCAGTGCATGATCAGCCACGTGATCAGTGCATGATCAGTCACGTGATCAGTGCATGATCAGCCACGTGATCAGTGCATGATATCAGTGCATGATAGCCACGTGATCAGTGCATGATAGCCACGTGATCAGTGCATGATCAGTCACGTGATCAGTGTGTGATCAGCCACGTGATCAGTGCATGATAGCACGTGATCAGTGCATGATAGCCACGTGATCAGTGCATGATAGTCACGTGATCAGTGCATGATCAGTCACGTGATACGTGTGTGATCAGCCACGTGATCAGTGCATGATGAGCCACGTGATCAGTGCATGATCAATTACGTGATCAGTGCATGATCAGTCACGTGATCAGTGCATGGTTGCTACGTGATCAGTGCATGATCAGCCACGTGATCAGTGCATGATAGCCACGTGATCAGTGCATGATCAGTCACGTGATCAGTGCATGATCAGTCACGTGATCAGTGCATGATCAGTCACGTGATCAGTGCATGATCAGTCACGTGATCAGTGCATGATCAGCCACGTGATCAGTGCATGATCAGCCACGTGATCAGTGCATGATCAATCACGTGATCAGTGCATGATCAGTCACGTGATCAGTGCATGATAGCTACGTGATCAGTGCATGATCAGCCACGTGATCAGTGCATGATAGCCACGTGATCAGTGCATGATAGCCACGTGATCAGTGCATGATCAGTCATGTGATCGTGTGTGATCAGCCACGTGATCAGTGCATGATCAGCCACGTGATCAGTGCATGATCAATTACGTGATCAGTGCATGATCAGTCACGTGATCAGTGCATGGTAGCTACGTGATCAGTGCATGATCAGCCACGTGATCAGTGCATGATAGCCACGTGATCAGTGCATGATCAGTCACGTGATACGTGTGTGATCAGCCACGTGATCAGTGCATGATATCCACGTGATCAGTGCATGATAGCCACGTGATCAGTGCATGAGAGCCACGTGATCAGTGCATGATCAGTCACGTGATCATGTGTGATCAGCCACGTGATCAGTGCATGATCAATTACGTGATCAGTGCATGATCAGTCACGTGACCAGTACATGGTTGCTACGTGATCAGTGCATGATCAGCCACGTGATCAGTGCATGATAGCCACGTGATCAGTGCATGATCAGTCACGTGATCAGTGCATGATCAGTCACGTGATCAGTGCATGATCATTACGTGATCAGTGCATGATCAGTCACGTGACCAGTATATGGTAGCTACGTGATCATTGCATGACAGCCACGTGAGCAGTGCATGATAGCCACGTGATGTGTGCATGATCAGTTACGTGATCAGTGTATGATCAGCCACGTGATCAGTGCATGAGTGCCACGTGATCAGTGCATGATATGTCACGTGACAGTGTGTGATCAGCCACGTGATCAGTGCATGATCAGCCACGTGATCAGTGCATGATAGCCACGTGATCAGTGCATGATCAGTCACGTGATCAGTGCATGATCAGCCACGTGATCAGTGCATGATCAGACACGTGATCAGTGCATGATCAGCCACGTGATCAGTGCATGATATCCACGTGATCAGTGCATGATCATCACGTGATCCGTGTATGATCAGCCACGTGATCAGTGCATGATCAGTCACGTGATCAGTGCATGATCAGCCACGTGATCAGTGCATGATCAGCCACGTGATCAGTGCATGATCATTACGTGATCAGTGCATGATCAGTCACGTGACCAGTATATGGTAGCTACGTGATCATTGCATGATCAGCCACATGAGCCGTGCATGATAGCCACGTGATCAGTGCATGATCAGTCACGTGATCAGTGCATGATCAGTCACGTGATCAGTGCATGATCAGCCACGTGATCAGTGCATGATCAGTCACGTGATCAGTGCATGATAGCCACGTGATCAGTGCATGATCAGTTACGTGATCAGTGCATGATCAGCCACGTGATCAGTGCATGATCAGTCACGTGATCAGTGCATGATCAGCCACGTGATCAGTGCATGATATCCACGTGATCAGTGCATGATCATCACGTGATCAGTGCATGATCAGCCACGTGATCAGTGCATGATCAGTTACGTGATCAGTGCATGATCAGCCACGTGATCAGTGCATGATCAGCCACGTGATCAGTGCATGATCAATCACGTGATCAGTGCATGATCAGTCACGTGACCAGTACATGGTAGCTACGTGATCATTGCATGATCAGCCACGTGATCAGTGCATGATAGCCACGTGATCAGTGCATGAGCCACGTGATCAGTGCATGATCAGTCATGTGATACGTGCATGATCAGCCACGTGATCAGTGCATGATATCCACGTGATCAGTGCATGATCAGCCACGTGATCAGTGCATGATAGCCACGTGATCAGTGCATGATCAGTCACGTGATCAGTGCATGATCAGCCACGTGATCAGTGCATGATCAGCCACGTGATCAGTGCATGATAGCCACGTGATCAGTGCATGATCAGTCACGTGATCAGTGCATGATCAGCCACGTGATCAGTGCATGATCAGTCACGTGATCAGTGCATGATAGCCACGTGATCAGTGCATGATCAGCCACGTGATCAGTGCATGATAGCCACGTGATCAGTGCATGATCAGTCACGTGATACGTGTGTGATCAGCCACGTGATCAGTGCATGATATCCACGTGATCAGTGCATGATAGCCACGTGATCAGTGCATGATAGCCACGTGATCAGTGCATGATCAGTCACGTGATCATGTGTGATCAGCCACGTGATCAGTGCATGATCAATTACGTGATCAGTGCATGATCAGTCACGTGACCAGTACATGGTTGCTACGTGATCAGTGCATGATCAGCCACGTGAGCAGTGCATGATAGCCACGTGATCAGTGCATGATCAGTCACGTGATCAGTGCATGATCAGTCACGTGATCAGTGCATGATCATTTACGTGATCAGTGCATGATCAGTCACGTGACCAGTATATGGTAGCTACGTGATCATTCCATGACAGCCACGTGAGCAGTGCATGATAGCCCCGTGATGTGTGCATGATCAATTACGTGAGCAGAGTATGATCAGCCACGTGATCAGTGCATGAGTGCCACGTGATCAGTGCATGATATGTCACGTGACAGGTGTGTGATCAGCCACGTGAACAGTGCATGTTCAGCCACGTGATCAGTGCATGATAGCCACGTGATCAGTGCATGATCAGTTACCTGAGCAGTGTATGATCAGCCACGTGATCAGTGCATGGTCAGACACGTGATCAGTGTATGATCAGCCACGTGATCAGTGCATGATATCCAAGTGATCAGTGCATGATCATCACGTGATCAGTGTATGATCAGCCACGTGATCAGTGCATGATCAGTTACGTGATCAGTGCATGATCAGCCACGTGATCAGTGCATGATCAGCCACATGATCAGTGCATGATCAATTACGTGATCAGTGCATGATCAGTCACGTGACCAGTGCATGGTAGCTACGTGATCATTGCATGATCAGCCACGTGATCAGTGCATGATAGCCACGTGATCAGTGCATGATAGCCACGTGATCAGTGCATGATCAGTCACGTGATCAGTGTGTGATCAGCCACGTGATCAGTGCATGATATCCACGTGATCAGTGCATGATAGCCACGTGATCAGTGCATGATAGCCACGTGATCAGTGCATGATCAGTCACGTGACAGTGCATGATCAGCCACGTGATCAGTGCATGATCAGCCACGTGATCAGTGCATGATAGCCACGTGATCAGTGCATGATCAGTCACGTGATCAGTGCATGATCAGCCACGTGATCAGTGCATGATCAGCCACGTGATCAGTGCATGATCAGCCACGTGATCAGTATGACCAGCCACGTGATCAGTGCATGATAGCCACGTGATCAGTGCATGATCAGTCACGTGATCAGTGCATGATCAGCCACGTGATCAGTGCATGATCAGTCACGTGATCAGTATGATCAGCCACGTGATCAGTGCATGATAGCCACGTGATCAGTGCATGATCAGTCACGTGATCAGTGCATGATCAGTCACGTGATCAGTGCATGGTAGCTACGTGATCATTGCATGATCAGCCACGTGATAGTGCATGATCAGCCACGTGATCAGTGCATGATCAGTCACGTGATCAGTGCATGATCAGTCACGTGATCAGTGCATGATCATCCACGTGATCAGTGCATGTCAGTCATGTGACAGTGCATGATAGCCCGTGATCAGTGCATGATCAGTCCCGTGATCAGTGTATGATCAGCCAGTGATCAGTGCATGATAGCCACGTGATCAGTGCATGATCAGTCACGTGATCAGTGCATGATCAGCCACGTGATCAGTGCATGATAGCCACGTGATCAGTGCATACAATTACGTGATCAGTGCATGTGCAATCACGTGATCAGTGCATGGTAAGCCAGGTGATCAGTGCATGATCAGTCACGTGATAGGTGTGTGATCAGCGACGTGAACAGTGCATGCTCAGTCACGTGATCAGGGCCTGCTGAGCTGCGTGATTACTGTCTGCTCATCTGCTTGACAATTGCCAGCTGAGCTGCACGATTCCTGCCTGTCATCTGCTTGACAATTGCCAGCTGTTCTGCGTAATTCCTGCCTGCTCATCTGCTTGATTATTGCCAGCTGAGCAGCATGATTTCTCAGAGCTGAGTTCCATGATTATTTCCTGCTGACTGATTCCTGCCTACTCAGCTCTTTGTTCATTGCCTCCAGATGCACATGATCAGTGTATGACACCAAACATGATCAGCGCATGATCAGTCACATGATCAGTGCATGATAAGCCACGTGATCAGTGCATGATCAGTCACGTGATCAGTGCATGATCAGTCACGTGATCAGTGCATGATAGCTGCGTGATCAGTGCATGATCAGCCACGTGATCAGTGCATGATAGCCACGTGATCAGTGCATGATCAGTCACGTGATCAGTGCATGATCAGTCACGTGATCAGTGCATGATCAGCCACGTGATCAGTGCATGATCAGCCACGTGATCAGTGCATGATCAGTCACGTGATCAGTGCATGATCAGCCACGTGATCAGTGCATGATCAGCCCGTGATCAGTGCATGATCAGCCACGTGATCAGTGCATGATAGTCACGTGATCAGTGCATGATCAGTCACGTGATCAGTGCATGATCAGCCACGTGATCAGTGCATGATCAGTCACGTGATCAGTGCATGATCAGTCACGTGATCAGTGCTTGATCAGCCACGTGATCAGTGCCTGCAGAGTCACGTGATCAGGGCCTGCTGAGCTGCGTGATTCCTGCCGGCTCATCTGCATGACAATTGCCATCTGAGATGCGTGATTCCTGCCTGGTCACGTGCTTGATTATTGCCAGTTGAGCAGCATGATTCATCACTGCTGAGCTCCATGCTTATTGCCTGCTGATTGCGTGGTTCGTGTCTGCTCAGCTCTTTGAGTATTGCCTCCTGAGGTCCCTGTTCGGTCGCCACCTGCCGGGGACCAGCCCCAACTGATCCAGGGTATTCGAAAGAGAGATGGCCTAGGCGACTATTTATATGCTAATCAGAGATGTCAAGAATAATAGTATGAGGAGAGCTCAGTAGGAAAATTCGGTGGAGAAAAGAGACTGAGGAGCTTGGTTTACGCGGAAGACCAATCAAACTTCAAGACAAGAAGTTTGCACCACTTACGTAGGCCGCAGGCGCCCTCTCGAATGGCGAAAGGTGCCTCAGCCTAGACACCTTCTCGAGTGGGTCTTAGCAGCCCAGGCATAATTAGGAAGCGTGGTGGGTTCCGCGCTCCAGATGGAGACTCAGCTGGAAGTTAAAGGGAAGAATGACAAGGAACTTTATGAATTGGAGCTGTAAGTTACCTCTTTGACAGAGAGAGCGAGATGGTGGTGGGGGACAGCCCCCAGTGAAATCAGAGGTGAGAGCACAAAGCAATACAGTAGGCAGACTCTGGTTTTTTGGGGGGAGATGCTCGAGAATATCCGGGTGGACTCCTGAGGCTCGATCCCGCATTTGCGTATGCCGAGCCTCCTTCCTCATGACCTTTGTCCAGAGTGGAATGCCTCCCCGGCTCCCGGCACATGATCAGTGCATGCTCAGCCACGTGATCACTGACGGCACAGTCACGTGATCAGCGCCTCTCAGTCACGTGATCACCGTATGATAAACACGTGATCAGTGAACGACCAGCCAGGTGATCACTGCATGCGCGGTCAGGTGGTCAGTTCCTGATCAGCCACCTGATCAGTGCGTGCACAGTCCCCTGATCAGCGCCTGTCAGTCACTGATCACTGCCTGATAAACCCGTGATCAGTGCCCGAACAGCCACGTCATCAGTGCATGCGCAGTCACGTGATCAGTGCATGATAGCCACGTGATCAGTGCGTGCACAGTCCCATGATCAGCGCCTGTCAGTCACTGATCATTGCCTGAGAAACACGTGATCAGTGCATGATGAGCCATGTGATCAGTGCATGATCAGCCACGTCATCAGTGCATGCGCAGTCACGTCATCAGTGCATGATAGCCACGTGATCAGTGCATGCTCAGTCACGTGATCAGGCTTGATCAGCCACGTGATCAGTGCCTGCTCATCACGTGATCAGGGCCTGCTGAGCTGCGTGATTCCTGCCGGCTCATCTGCATGACAATTGCCATCTGAGCTGCGTGATTCCTGTCGGCTCATCTGCTTGACAATTGCCAGCTGAGCTGCGTGATTCCTGCCTGGTCACGTGCTTGATTATTGCCAGTTGAGCTGCATGATTCGTCACTGCTGAGCTCCATGCTTATTGCCTGCTGATTGCGTGGTTCGTGTCTGCTCAGCTCTTTGAGTATTGCCTCCTGAGGTCCCTGTTCGGTCGCCACCTGCCGGGGACCAGCCCCAACCGATCCAGGGTATTCGAAGGAGAGATGGCCTAGGCGACTATTTATATGCTAATCAGAGATGTCAAGAATAATAGTATGAGAGCTAAGTAGGAAAATTCGGTGGAGAAAAGAGACTGAGGAGCTTGGTTTACGCGGAAGACCAATCAAACTTCAAGACAAGAAGTTTGCACCACTTACGTAGGCCGCAGGCACCCTCTCGAATGGCGAAAGGTGCCTCACCCTAGACACCTTCTCGAGTGGGTCTTAGCAGCCCAGGCATAATTAGGAAGCGTGGTGGGTTCCGCGCTCCAGATGGAGACTCAGCTGGAAGTTAAAGGGAAGAATGACAAGGAACTTTATGAATTGGAGCTGTAAG
This sequence comes from Bos javanicus, assembly GCF_032452875.1. Taxonomy (NCBI): domain Eukaryota; kingdom Metazoa; phylum Chordata; class Mammalia; order Artiodactyla; family Bovidae; genus Bos; species Bos javanicus. The sequence continues at coordinate 871,272 of NW_026893611.1, read as the reverse complement.
TTACCTCTTTGACAGAGAGAGCGAGATGGAGGTGGGGGACAGCCCCCAGTGAAATCAGAGGTGAGAGCACAAAGCAATACAGTAGGCAGACTCTGGTTTTTTGGGGGAGATGCTCGAGAATATCCGGGTGGACTCCTGAGGCTCGATCCCGCATTTGCGTATGCCGAGCCTCATTCCTCATGACCTTTGTCCAGAGTGGAATGCCTCCCCGGCTCCCGGCACATGATCAGTGCATGCTCAGTCACGATATCAGTGCCTGCTCAGCCACGTGATCACTGACGGCACAGTCACGTGATCAGCGCCTCTCAGTCACGTGATCACCGTATGATAAACACGTGATCAGTGAACGACCAGCCAGGTGATCACTGCATGCGCGGTCAGGTGGTCAGTTCCTGATCAGCCACCTGATCAGTGCGTGCACAGTCCCCTGATCAGCGCCTGTCAGTCACTGATCACTGCCTGATAAACCCGTGATCAGTGCCCGAACAGCCACGTCATCAGTGCATGCGCAGTCACGTGATCAGTGCATGATAGCCACGTGATCAGTGCGTGCACAGTCCCATGATCAGCGCCTGTCAGTCACTGATCATTGCCTGAGAAACACGTGATCAGTGCATGATGAGCCATGTGATCAGTGCCCGATCAGCCACGTCATCAGTGCATGCGCAGTCACGTCATCAGTGCATGATAGCCACGTGATCAGTGCCTGCTCAGTCACGTGAACTGGACTTGATCAGCCACGTGATCAGTGCCTGAAGAGTCACGTGATCAGGGCCTGCTGAGCTGCGTGATTCCTGCCGGCTCATCTGCATGACAATTGCCATCTGAGCTGCGTGATTCCTGTCGGCTCATCTGCTTGACAATTGCCAGCTGAGGTGCGTGATTCCTGCCTGGTCACGTGCTTGATTACTGCCAGTTGAGCAGCATGATTCGTCACTGCTGAGCTCCATGCTTATTGCCTGCTGATTGCATGGTTCGTGTCTGCTCAGCTCTTTGAGTATTGCCTCCTGAGGTCCCTGTTCGGTCGCCACCTGCCGGGGACCAGCCCCAACTGATCCAGGGTATTCGAAGGAGAGATGGCCTAGGCGACTATTTATATGCTAATCAGAGATGTCAAGAATAATAGTATGAGGAGAGCTCAGTAGGAAAATTCGGTGGAGAAAAGAGACTGAGGAGCTTGGTTTACGCGGAAGACCAATCAAACTTCAAGACAAGAAGTTTGCACCACTTACGTAGGCCGCAGGCGCCCTCTCGAATGGCGAAAGGTGCCTCACCCTAGACACCTTCTCGAGTGGGTCTTAGCAGCCCAGGCATAATTAGGAAGCGTGGTGGGTTCCGCGCTCCAGATGGAGACTCAGCTGGAAGTTAAAGGGAAGAATGACAAGGAACTTTATGAATTGGAGCTGTAAGTTACCTCTTTGACAGAGAGAGCGAGATGGTGGTGGGGGACAGCCCCCATTGAAATCAGAGGTGAGAGCACAAAGCAATACAGTAGGCAGACTCCGGTTTTTTTGGGGGAGATGCTCGAGAATATCCGGGTGGACTCCTGAGGCTCGATCCCGCATTTGCGTATGCCGAGCCTCCTTCCTCATGACCTTTGTCCAGAGTGGAATGCCTCCCCGGCTCCCGGCACATGATCAGTGCATGCTCAGTCACGATATCAGTGCCTGCTCAGCCACGTGATCACTGACGGCACAGTCACGTGATCAGCGCCTCTCAGTCACGTGATCACCGTATGATAAACACGTGATCAGTGAACGACCAGCCAGGTGATCACTGCATGCGAGGTCAGGTGGTCAGTTCCTGATCAGCCACCTGATCAGTGCGTGCACAGTCCCCTGATCAGCGCCTGTCAGTCACTGATCACTGCCTGATAAACCCGTGATCAGTGCCCGAACAGCCACGTCATCAGTGCATGCGCAGTCACGTGATCAGTGCATGATAGCCACGTGATCAGTGCGTGCACAGTCCCATGATCAGCGCCTGTCAGTCACTGATCATTGCCTGAGAAACACGTGATCAGTGCATGATGAGCCATGTGATCAGTGCCCGATCAGCCACGTCATCAGTGCATGCGCAGTCACGTCATCAGTGCATGATAGCCACGTGATCAGTGCCTGCTCAGTCACGTGATCTGGACTTGATCAGCCACGTGATCAGTGCCTGCAGAGTCACGTGATCAGGGCCTGCTGAGCTGCGTGATTCCTGCCGGCTCATCTGCATGACAATTGCCAGCTGAGCTGCGTGATTCCTGCCGGCTCATCTGCATGACAATTGCCATCTGAGCTTCGTGATTCCTGTCGGCTCATCTGCTTGACATTTGCCATCTGAGCTGCGTGATTCCTGTCGGCTCATCTGCTTGACAATTGCCAGCTGAGCTGCGTGATTCCTGCCTGGTCACGTGCTTGATTATTGCCAGTTGAGCAGCATGATTCGTCACTGCTGAGCTCCATGCTTATTGCCTGCTGATTGCGTGGTTCGTGTCTGCTCAGCTCTTTGAGTATTGCCTCCTGAGGTCCCTGTTCGGTCGCCACCTGCCCGGGACCAGCCCCAACTGATCCAGGGTATTCGAAGGAGAGATGGCCTAGGCGACTATTTATATGCTAATCAGAGATGTCAAGAATAATAGTATGAGGAGAGCTCAGTAGGAAAATTCGGTGGAGAAAAGAGACTGAGGAGCTTGGTTTACGCGGAAGACCAATCAAACTTCAAGACAAGAAGTTTGCACCACTTACGTAGGCCGCAGGCGCCCTCTCGAATGGCGAAAGGTGCCTCACCCTAGACACCTTCTCGAGTGGGTCTTAGCAGCCCAGGCATAATTAGGAAGCGTGGTGGGTTCCGCGCTCCAGATGGAGACTCAGCTGGAAGTTAAAGGGAAGAATGACAAGGAACTTTATGAATTGGAGCTGTAAGTTACCTCTTTGACAGAGAGAGCGAGATGGAGGTGGGGGACAGCCCCCAGTGAAATCAGAGGTGAGAGCACAAAGCAATACAGTAGGCAGACTCCGGTGTTTTTGGGGGGAGATGCTCGAGAATATCCGGGTGGACTCCTGAGGCTCGATCCCGCATTTGCGTATGCCGAGCCTCCTTCCTCATGACCTTTGTCCAGAGTGGAATGCCTCCCCGGCTCCCGGCACATGATCAGTGCATGCTCAGTCACGATATCAGTGCCTGCTCAGCCACGTGATCACTGACGGCACAGTCACGTGATCAGCGCCTCTCAGTCACGTGATCACCGTATGATAAACACGTGATCAGTGAACGACCAGCCAGGTGATCACTGCATGCGCGGTCAGGTGGTCAGTTCCTGATCAGCCACCTGATCAGTGCGTGCACAGTCCCCTGATCAGCGCCTGTCAGTCACTGATCACTGCCTGATAAACCCGTGATCAGTGCCCGAACAGCCACGTCATCAGTGCATGCGCAGTCACGTGATCAGTGCATGATAGCCACGTGATCAGTGTGTGCACAGTCCCATGATCAGCGCCTGTCAGTCACTGATCATTGCCTGAGAAACACGTGATCAGTGCATGATGAGCCATGTGATCAGTGCCCGATCAGCCACGTCATCAGTGCATGCGCAGTCACGTCATCAGTGCATGATAGCCACGTGATCAGTGCCTGCTCAGTCACGTGATCTGGACTTGATCAGCCACGTGATCAGTGCCTGCAGAGTCACGTGATCAGGGCCTGCTGAGCTGCGTGATTCCTGCCGGCTCATCTGCATGACAATTGCCAGCTGAGCTGCGTGATTCCTGTCGGCTCATCTGCTTGACAATTGCCAGCTGTGCTGCGTAATTCCTGCCTGCTCAGCTGCTTGATTATTGCCAGCTGAGCAGCATGATTCCTCACAGCTGAGTTCCATGATTTTTGCCTGCTGACTGTTTGATTCGTGCCTACTCAGCTCTTTGTTTATTGCCTCCAGAGGCACATGATCAGTGCATGATAGAAAATATGATCAGCGCATGATCAGTCACATGATCAGCGCCATTAAGTCACGTGATCACTACATGATAGTCATGTGATCAGTCCATGCTCAGTCACGGTATCAGTGCATGATCAGCCACGTGATCAGTGCATGATCAGCCAGGTGATCATTTCATGATAGCTATGTGATCAGTTCATGATTTGTCACGTGATCTGTGCATGACCAGGCAGGTGATCAGTGTATGATCCGTCACCAAATGGGTGTATGATCAGTCACCTGACCGGTACATGGTAGCTACATGATCATTGCATGATCAACCACGTGAGTAGTGCATGATAGCCACGTGATCAGTGCATGATCAGTCACGTGTTCAGTGCATGATCAGTCATGTTATCGGTGCATGACCAGGCACGTGATCAGAGTATGACCAGCCAAGTTATCAGTGCAGGATAGCCACGTGATCAGTGCATGATCAGTCACGTGAGCAGTGCATGATCAGTCACGTGATCAGTGGATGATCAGCCACGTGATTAGTGCATGATCAGCCACATGATCAGTGCATGATCTATTACGTGATCAGTGCATGATCAGTCACGTGACCAGTATATGGTAGCTAGGTGATCATTGCATGATCAGCCACATGAGAGGTGCATGATAGCCACGAGATCAGTGCATGATCAGTCACGTGATCAGTGCATGATCAGTCACGTGATCAGTACATGATCAGTCACGTGAACAGTGCATGATCAGTCATGTGAGCAGTGTATGACCAGCCAAGTGATCAGTGCATGATATGTCACGTGACAGGTGTGTGATCAGCCACGTGCACAGTGCATGTTCCGCCACGTATTCAGTGCATGATAGCCACGTGATCAGTGCATGATCAGTTACGTGAGCAGTGTATGACCAGACAAGTGATCAGTGCATGGTCAGACACGTGAAGAGTGTATGATCAGCCACGTGATCAGTGCATGATAGCCACGTGATCAGTGCATGATCAGTTACGTGAGCAGTGTATGACCAGACAAGTGATCAGTGCATGATAGCCACGTGATCAGTGCATGATCAGTCACGTGATCAGTGCATGATAAGTCACGTGATCAGTGTATGATCAGCCACGTGATCAGTGCATGATCAGCCACATGATCAGTGCATGATCAATTACGTGATCAGTGCATGATCAGTCACGTGACCAGTACTTGGTAGCTACGTGATCATTGCCAGATCAGCCACGTGAGCAGTGCATGATTAGCCATGTGATCAGTGCATGATCAGTCACGTGATCAGTGCATGATCAGTCACGTGATCAGTGCATGATCAGTCACGTGATCAGTGCATGATCAGCCATGTGATCAGTGCATGTGGAGTCATGTAGTCAATGCATGATAGCGCCGTGATCAGTGCACGATCAGTCCCGTGATGAGTGTATGATCAGCCAAGTGATCAGTGCAAGATAGCTACATGATCAGTGCATGATCAGTCACATGATCAGTGCATGATCAGTCACGTGATAGGTGTGTGATCAGCGACGTGAACAGTGCATGCTCAGTCACGTGATCAGGGCCTGCTGAGCTGTGTGATTACTGTCTGCTCATCTGCTTGACAATTTCCAGCTGAGCTGCACGATTCCTGACTGTCATCTCCTTGAAAATTGCCACCTGTGGTGCATAATTCCTGCCTGCTCATCTACTTGATTATTGCCAGGTGAGCAGCATGATTTCTCAGAGGTGAGTTCCATAATTATAGCCTGCTGACTGATTCCTGCCTACTCAGCTCTATGTTCATTGCCTCCAGAGGCACATGATCAATGTGTGACACCAAACATGATCAGCACATGATCAGTCACATGATCAATGCATGATAAGCCAGGTGATCAGTGAATGATCAATTATGTGATCAGTGCATGATCAGTCATGTGATCAGTACATGGTAGCTGCGTGATCATTGCATGATCAGCCACGTGAGCAGTGCATGATAGCCACGTGATCAGTGCATGATCAGTTACGTGAGCAGTGTATGATCAGCCACGTGATCAGTGCATGGTCAGACACGTGAACAGTGTATGATCAGCCACGTGATCAGTGCATGATATCCAAGTGATCAGTGCATGATCAATCACGTGATCAGTGCATGATCAGCCAAGTGAACAGTGCATGCTCAGTCACGTGATCAGGGCCTGCTGAGCTGCGTGATTACTGTCTGCTCATCTGCTTGACAATTGCCAGCTGAGCTGCACGATTCCTGCCTGTCATCTGCTTGACAATTGCCAGCTGTGCTGCGTAATTCCTGCCTGCTCAGCTGCTTGATTATTGCCAGCTGAGCAGCATGATTCCTCACAGCTGAGTTCCATGATTATTGACTGCTGACTTATGATTCGTGCCTACTCAGCTCTTTGTTTATTGCCTCCAGAGGCACATGATCAGTGTATGATAGCAAACATGCTCAGCGCATGATCAGTCACATGATCAGCGCCATTAAGTCACGTGATCACTACATGATAGTCATGTGATCAGTCCATGCACAGTCACGGTATCAGTGCATGATCAGCCACGTGATCAGTGCATGATCTGTCACATGATTAGTGTATGATCATCCACGTGATATGTGCATGGGCAGTCATGTGATCAGTGCATGATATAGACGTGATCAGTGCATGATCAGTCTCGTGATCAGTGCATGATAGCCAGTGATCAGTGCATGATCTGTCACCTGATGGGTGTATGATCATTCACGTGACCTGTACATGGTAGCTACATGATCATTGCATGATCAGCCACGTGAGTAGTGCACGATAGCCACGTGATCACTGCATGATCAGTCACGTGATCAGTGCATGATCAGTCATGTGACCAGTACATGGTAGCTGCGTGATCATCGCATGATCAGCCACGTGAGCAGTGCATGACAGCCACGTGGTCAGTGCATGATCAGACACGAGATCAGTGCATGATCAGTCACGTGATCAGTGCATGATCAGCCACGTGATCAGTGCATAACCAGGCACGTGATCAGTGTATGTCAGCCAAGTGATCAGTGCATGATAGCCACGTGATCAGTGCATGTTCAGTCACGTGATCAGTGCATGATCAGTCACGTTATCAGTGTATGATCAGCCACGTGATCAGTGCATGATCAGCCACATGATCAGTGCATGATCAATAACGTGATCAGTGCATGATCAGTCACGTGACCAGTACTTGGTAGCTACGTGATCATTGCCAGATCAGCCACGTGAGCAATGCATGATAGCCACGTGATCAGTGCTTGATTAGCCATGTGATCAGTGCATGATCAGTCACGTGATCAGTGCATCATCAGTCACGAGACCAGTGCATGATCATCCACGTGATCAGTGCATGTGGAGTCATGTAGTCAATGCATGATAGGGCCGTGATCAGTGCACGATCAGTCCCGTGATGAGTGTATGATCAGGCAAGTGATCAGTGCAAGATAGCTACGTGATCAGTGCATGATCAGTCACATGATCAGTGCATGATCAGTCACGTGATAGGTGTGTGATCTGCCATGTGAACAGTGCATGCTCAGTCACGTGATCAGGCCCTGCTGAGCTGTGTGATTACTGTCTGCTCATCTGCTTGACAATTTCCAGCTGAGCTGCACGATTCCTGCCTGTCATCTCCTTGACAATTGCCACCTGTGGTGCATAATTCCTGCCTGCTCATCTACTTGATTATTGCCAGCTGAGCAGCATGATTTCTCAGAGGTGAGTTCCATGATTATAGCCTGCTGACTGATTCCTGCCTACTGAGCTCTATGTTCATTGCCTCCAGAGGCACATGATCAATGTGTGACACCAAACATGATCAGCACATGATCAGTCACATGATCAATGCATGATAAGCCAGGTGATCAGTGCATGATCAATTATGTGATCAGTGCATGATCAGTCATGTGACCAGTACATGGTACCTGCGTGATCATTGCATGATCAGCCATGTGAGCAGTGCATGATAGCCATGTGATCAATGCATGATAGCCACGTCATCAGTGCATGATCAGTCACGTGATACGTGTGTGATCAGCCACGTGATCAGTGCATGATATCCACGTGATCAGTGCAGGATAGCCACGTGATAACTTCATGATTATTCACGTTATCTGTACATGATCAGTCACGTGATACGTGTGTGATCAGCCACCGGATCAGTGCATGATGAGCCATGTGATCAGTGCAGGATCAATTACGTGATCAGTGCATGATCAGTCACGTGACCAGTACATGGTAGCTACGTGATCATTGCGTGATCAGCCACGTGATCAGTGCATGATAGCCACGTGATCAGTGCATGATAGCCACGTGATCAGTGCATGATCAGTCATGTGATACGTGTGTGATCAGCCACGTGATCAGTGCATGTTATCCACGTGATCAGTGCATGATAGCCACGTAATCAGTGCATGAGAGCCACGTGATCATTGCTTGATCAGTTACGTGATACATGTGTGATCAGCCACGTGATCAGTGCAGAATCAATTACGTGATCATTGCATGATCAGTCACGTGACCAATACATGGTTGCTACGTGATCCTTGCATGATCAGCCACGTGAGCAGAGCATGATAGCCACGTGATCAGTGCATGATCAGTCACGTGATCAGTACATGATCTGTCACGTGAACAGTGCATGATCATTTACGTGATCTGTGCATGATCATTCACGTGACCAGTATATGGTAGCTACTTGACCATTCCATGCCGAGCCACGTGAGCAGTGCATGATAGCCACGTGATGTGTACATGATCAGTTACGTGAGCAGAGTATGATCAGCCACGTGATCAGTGCATGTTATCCACGTGATCAGTGCATGATAGCCACGTAATCAGTGCATGAGAGCCACGTGATCATTGCTTGATCAGTCACGTGATACATGTGTGATCAGCCACGTGATCAGTGCATGATCTATTACGTGATCAGTGCATGATCAGTCACGTGACCAGTTTATGGTAGCTAGGTGATCATTGCATGATCAGCCACATGAGCCGTGCATGATAGCCACGAGATCAGTGCATGATCAGTCACGTAATCAGTGCATGATCAGTCACGTGATCAGTACATGATCAGTCACGTGAACAGTGCATGATCAGTCATGTGATCAGTGTATGACCAGCAAAGTGATCAGTGCATGATATTTCACGTGAAAGGTGTGTGATCAGCCACGTGCACAGTGCATGTTCCGCCACGTATTCAGTGCATGATAGCCACGTGATCAGTGCATGATCAGTTACGTGAGCAGTGTATGACCAGACAAGTGATCAGTGCATGGTCAGACACGTGAAGAGTGTATGATCAGCCACGTGATCAGTGCATGATAGCCACGTGATCAGTGCATGATCAGTTACGTGAGCAGTGTATGACCAGACAAGTGATCAGTGCATGATAAGTCACGGGATCAGTGCATGATCAGCCACGTGATCAGTGCATGATCTGTCACATGATTAGTGTATGATCATCCACGTGATCAGTGCATGGGCAGTCATGTGATCAGTGCATGATATAGACGTGATCAGTGCATGATCAGTCTCGTGATCAGTGCATGATAGCCACGTGATCAGTGCATGATCAGTCACTTGATGGGTGTATGATCATTCACGTGACCTGTACATGGTAGCTACATGATCATTGCATGATCAGCCACGTGAGTAGTGCGCGATAGCCACGTGATCACTGCATGATCAGTCACGTGATCAGTGCATGATCAGTCATGTGACCAGTACATGTTAGCTGCGTGATCATCGCATGATCAGCCACGTGAGCAGTGCATGATAGCCACGTGATCAGTGCATGATCAGACACGAGATCAGTGCATGATCAGTCACGTGGTCAGTGCATGATCAGCCACGTGATCAGTGCATGACCAGGCACGTGATCAGTGTATGTCCAGCCAAGTGATCAGTGCATGATAGCCACGTGATCAGTGCATGATCAGTCACGTGATCAGTGCATGATCAGTCACGTGATCAGTGTATGATCAGCCACGTGATCAGTGCATGATCAGCCACATGATCAGTGCATGATCAATGTCGTGATCAGTGCATGATCAGTCACGTGACCAGTACTTGGTAGCTACGTGATCATTGCCAGATCAGCCACGTGAGCAGTGCATGATTAGCCATGTGATCAGTGCATGATCAGTCACGTGATCAGTGCATGATCAGTCACGTGATCAGTGCATGATCATCCACGTGATCAGTGCATGTGGAGTCATGTAGTCAATGCATGATAGCGCCATGATCAGTGCATGATCAGTCCCGTGATGAGTGTATGATCAGCCAAGTGATCAGTGCAAGATAGCTACATGATCAGTGCAGGATCAATTACGTGATCAGTGCATGATCAGTCACATGACCAGTATATGGTAGCTACGTGATCATTGCCTGATCAGCCACGTGAGTAGTGCATGATAGCCACGTGATCAGTGCATGATCAGTCACGTGTTCAGTGCATGATCAGTCATGTAATCGGTGCATGACCAGGCACGTGATCAGATTATGACCAGCCAATTTATCAGTGCATGATAGCCACGTGATCAGTGCATGATCAGTCACGTGAGCAGTGCATGATCAGTCACGTGATCAGTGGATGATCAGCCACGTGATTAGTGCATGATCAGCCACATGATCAGTGCATGATCTATTACGTGATCAGTGCATGATCAGTCACGTGACCAGTATATGGTAGCTAGGTGATCATTGCATGATCAGCCACATGAACCGTGCATGATAGCCACGAGATCAGTGCATGATCAGTCACGTAATCAGTGCATGATCAGTCACGTGATCAGTACATGATCAGTCACGTGAACAGTGCATGATCAGTCATGTGATCAGTGTATGACCAGCAAAGTGATCAGTGCATGATATGTCACGTGAAAGGTGTGTGATCAGCCACGTGCACAGTGCATGTTCCGCCACGTATTCAGTGCATGATAGCCACGTGATCAGTGCATGATCAGTTACGTGAGCAGTGTATGACCAAACAAGTGATCAGTGCATGGTCAGACACGTGAAGAGTGTATGATCAGCCACGTGATCAGTGCATGATAGCCACGTGATCAGTGCATGATCAGTTACGTGAGCAGTGTATGACCAGACAAGTGATCAGTGCATGATAAGTCACGGGATCAGTGCATGATCAGCCACGTGATCAGTGCATTATCTGTCACATGATTAGTGTATGATCATCCACGTGATCAGTGCATGGGCAGTCATGTGATCAGTGCATGATATAGACGTGATCAGTGCATGATCACTCTCGTGATCAGTGCATGATAGCCACGTGATCAGTGCATGATCAGTCACTTGATGGGTGTATGATCATTCACGTGACCTGTACATGGTAGCAACATGATCATTGCATGATCAGCCACGTGAGTAGTGCGCGATAGCCACGTGATCACTGCATGATCAGTCACGTGATCAGTGCATGATCAGTCATGTGACCAGTACATGTTAGCTGCGTGATCATCGCATGATCAGCCACGTGAACAGTGCATGATAGCCACGTGATCAGTGCATGATCAGTCACGTGATCAGTGCATGATCAGTCACGTGATCAGTGGATGATCAGCCACGTGATCAGTGCATGATCAGCCACATGATCAGTGCATGATCTATTACGTGATCAGTGCATGATCAGTCACGTGACCAGTATATGGTAGCTAGGTTATCATTGCATGATCAGCCACATGAGCCGTGCATGATAGCCACGAGATCAGTGCATGATCAGTCACGTGATCAGTGCATGATCAGTCACGTGATCAGTGCATGATCAGCCACGTGAACAGTGCATGATCAGTCACGTGATACGTGTGTGATAAGCCATGTGACCAGTGCATGATATCAGTGCTTGATAGCCACGTGATCAGTGCATGATAGCCACGTGATCAGTGCATGATCAGTCACGTGATACGTGTGTGATCAGCCACGTGATCAGTGCATGATATCCACGTGATCAGTGCAGGATAGCCACGTGATCACTTCATGAGTAGTCACGTGATCTATACATGATCAGTCACGTGATACGTGTGTGATCAGCCACAGGATCAGTGCGTGATGAGCCACGTGATCAGTGCAGGATCAATTACGTGATCAGTGCATGATCAGTCACGGGACCAGTACATGGTTGCTACGTGATCGTTGCATGATCAGCCACGTGAGCAGAGCATGATAGCCACGTGATCAGTGCATGATCAGTCACGTAATCAGTACATGATCAATCACGTGATCAGTGCATGATCAGTCACGTGATCAGTGTATGATCAACCACGTGAACAGTGCATGCTCAGTCACGTGATCAGGGCCTGCTGAGCTGCGTGATTACTGTCTGCTCATCTGCTTGACAATTGCCAGCTGAGCTGCACCATTCCTGCCTGTCATCTGCTTGACAATTGCCAGCTGTGCTGCGTAATTCCTGCCTGCTCAGCTGCTTGATTATTGCCAGCTGAGCAGCATGATTCCTCACAGCTGAGTTCCATGATTATTGCCTGCTGACTGTTTCATTCATGCCTACTCAGCTCTTTGTTTATTGCCTCCAGAGGCACATGATCAGTGTATGATAGCAAACATGATCAGCGCATTATCAGTCACATGATCAGCGCCATTAAGTCACGTGATCAGTCCATGCACAGTCACGGTATCAGTGCATGATCAGCCACGTGATTAGTGCATGATCAGTCACATGATTAGTGTATGATCATCCACATGATCAGTGCATGGGCAGGCATGTGATCAGTGCATGACATAGACGTGATCAGTGCGTGATCAGTGCATGATCAGTGCATGATAGCCACGTGATCAGTGCATGATCAGTCACCTGATGGGAGTATAATCATTCACGTGACCTGTACATGGTAGCTACATGATCATTGCATGATCAGCCACGACAGTAGTGCATGATAGCCACGTGATTACCGCATGATCAGTCACGTGATCAGTGCATGATCATTCACGTGACCTGTACATGGTAGCTACATGATCATAGCATGATCAGCCACGTGATCAGTGCATGATAGCCACGTGATCAGTGCATGATAGCCACGTGATCAGTGCATGATCAGTCATGTGATACGTGTGTGATTAGCCACGTGATCAGTGAATGATATCCACGTGATCAGTGCATGACAGCCACGTGATCAGTGCATGAGAGCCACGTGATCAGTGCATGATCAGTCACGTGATACATGTGTGATCAGCCACGTGATCAGTGCATGATGAGCCACGTGATCAGTGCAGGATCAATTACGTGATCAGTGCATGATCAGTCACGTGACCAGTACATGTTTGCTATGTGATCGTTGCATGATCAGCCACGTGAGCAGAGCATGATAGCCACGTGATCAGTGCATGATCAGTCACGTGATAAGTACGTGATCAGTCACGTGAACAGTGCATGAACATTTACGTGATCTTTGCATGATCAGTCACGTAACCAGTATATGGTAGCTACGTGATCATTCCATGACGATCCACGTGAGCAGTGCATGATAGCCACGTGATGTGTGCATGATGAGTTACGTGAGCAGAGTATGATCAGCCACGTGATCAGTGCATGAGTGCCACGTGATCAGTGCATGATCAGACACGAGATCAGTGCATGATCAGTCACGTGATCAGTGCATGATCAGCCACGTGATCAGTGCATGACCAGGCACGTGATCAGTGTATACCCAGCCAATTGATCAGTGCATGATAGCCACGTTATCAGTGCATGATCAGTCACGTGATCAGTGCATGATCAGTTATGTGATCAGTGTATGATCAGCCACGTGATCAGTGCATGATCAGCCACATGATCAGTGCATGATCAATTAGGTGATCAGTGCATGATCAGTCACGTAACCAGTACATGGTAGCTACGTGATCATTGCCTGATCAGCCACGTGATCAGTGCATGATAGCCACGTGATCAGTGCATGATAGCCACGTGATCAGTGCATGATCAGTCATGTGATACGTGTGTGATTAGCCACATGATCAGTGAATGATATCCACGTGATCATTGCATGACAGCCACGTGATCAGTGCATGAGAGCCACGTGATCAGTGCATGATCAGTCACGTGATACATGTGTGATCAGCCACGTGATCAGTGCATGATGAGCCACGTGATCAGTGCAGGATCAATTACGTGATCAGTGCATGATCAGTCACGTGACCAGTACATGTTTGCTATGTGATCGTTGCATGATCAGCCACGTGAGCAGAGCATGATAGCCACGTGATCAGTGCATGATCAGTCACGTGATAAGTACGTGATCAGTCACGTGAACAGTGCATGAACATTTACGTGATCTTTGCATGATCAGTCACGTGACCAGTATATGGTAGCTACTTGATCATTCCATGACGATCCACGTGAGCAGTGCATGATAGCCACGTGATGTGTGCATGATGAGTTACGTGAGCAGAGTATGATCAGCCACGTGATCAGTGCATGAGTGCCACGTGATCAGTGCATGATATGTCACGTGAAAGGTGTGTGATCAGCCACGTGAACAGTGCATGTTCAGCCACGTGATCAGTGCATGATAGCCACGTGATCAGTGCATGATCAGTTACGTGAGCAGTGTATGATCAGCCACGTGATCAGTGTATGATCAGCCACGTGATCAGTGCATGATCATCACGTGATCAGTGTATGATCAGCCACGTGAACAGTGCATGCTCCGTCACGTGATCAGGGCCTGCTGAGCTGCGTGATTACTGTCTGCTCATCTGCTTGAAAATTGCCAGCTGAGCTGCACGATTCCTGCCTGTCATCTGCTTGACAATTGCCAGCTGTGCTGCGTAATTCCTGCCTGCTCAGCTGCTTGATTATTGCCAGCTGAGCAGCATGATTCCTCACAGCTGAGTTCCATGATTATTGCCTGCTGACTGTTTGATTCGTGCCTACTCATCTCTTTGTTTATTGCCTCCAGAGGCACATGATCAGTGTATGAGAGCAAACATGATCAGCGCATGATCAGTCACATGATCAGCGCCATTAAGTCACGTGATCACTACATGATAGTCATGTGATCAGTCCATGCTCAGTCACGGTATCAGTGCATGATCAGCCACGTGATCAGTGCATGATCAGCCACGTGATCAGTTCATGATAGCCATGTGATCAGTGCATGATCAGTCACGTGATCAGTGCATGATCAGGCTGGTGATCAGTGCATGATCAGTCACCTGATGGGTGTATGATCAGTCACGTGACCAGTACATGGTAGCTACATGATCATTGCATGATCAGCCACGTGAGTAGTGCATGATAGCCACGTGATCAGTGCATGATCAGTCACGTGATCAGTGCATGATCAGTCACGTGATCAGTGCATGATCAGCCACGTGATCAGTGCATGATCAGCCACGTGATCAGTGCATGATCATTACGTGATCAGTGCATGATCAGTCACGTGATCAGTGCATGATAGCCACGTGATCAGTGCATGATCAGCCACGTGATCAGTGCATGATAGCCACGTGATCAGTGCATGATCAGTCACGTGATCAGTGCATGATCAGTCACGTGATCAGTGCATGATCAGCCACGTGATCAGTGCATGATCAGTCACGTGATCAGTGCATGATCAGCCACGTGATCAGTGCATGATATCAGTGCATGATAGCCACGTGATCAGTGCATGATAGCCACGTGATCAGTGCATGATCAGTCACGTGATCAGTGTGTGATCAGCCACGTGATCAGTGCATGATATCCACGTGATCAGTGCATGATAGCCACGTGATCAGTGCATGATAGTCACGTGATCAGTGCATGATCAGTCACGTGATCAGTGTGTGATCAGCCACGTGATCAGTGCATGATCAGCCACGTGATCAGTGCATGATCAGCCACGTGATCAGTGCATGATCAGTCACGTGATCAGTGCATGATGCACGTGATCAGTGCATGATCAGCCACGTGATCAGTGCATGATCAGCCACGTGATCAGTGCATGATCAGTCACGTGATCAGTGCATGATCAGTCACGTGATCAGTGCATGATCAGTCACGTGATCAGTGTATGATCAACCACGTGAACAGTGCATGCTCAGTCACGTGATCAGGGCCTGCTGAGCTGCGTGATTACTGTCTGCTCATCTGCTTGACAATTGCCAGCTGAGCTGCACGATTCCTGCCTGTCATCTGCTTGACAATTGCCAGCTGTGCTGCGTAATTCCTGCCTGCTCAGCTGCTTGATTATTGCCAGCTGAGCAGCATGATTCCTCACAGCTGAGTTCCATGATTATTGCCTGCTGACTGTTTGATTCGTGCCTACTCAGCTCTTTGTTTATTGCCTCCAGAGGCACATGATCAGTGTATGATAGCAAACATGATCAGCGCATTATCAGTCACATGATCAGCGCCATTAAGTCACGTGATCAGTCCATGCACAGTCACGGTATCAGTGCATGATCAGCCACGTGATCAGTGCATGATCTGTCACATGATTAGTGTATGATCATCCACGTGATCAGTGCATGGGCAGTCATGTGATCAGTGCATGACATAGACGTGATCAGTGCGTGATCAGTGCATGATCAGTGCATGATAGCCACGTGATCAGTGCACGACCAGTCACCTGATGGGTGTATGATCATTCACGTGACCTGTACATGGTAGCTACATGATCATTGCATGATCAGCCACGACAGTAGTGCATGATAGCCACGTGATTACCGCATGATCAGTCACGTGATCAGTGCATGATCAGTCATGTGACCAGTACATGGTAGCTGCGTGATCATGCATGATCAGCCACGTGAGCAGTGCATGATAGCCACGTGATCAGTGCATGATCAGTCACGTGATCAGTGCATGATCAGCACGTGATCAGTGCATGATCAGCCACGTGATCAGTGCATGATAGCCACGTGATCAGTGCATGATCAGTCACGTGATCAGTGCATGATCAGTTACGTGATCAGTGCATGATCAGCCACGTGATCAGTGCATGATCAGCCACGTGATCAGTGCATGATCAATTACGTGATCAGTGCATGATCAGTCACGTGACCAGTACATGGTAGCTACGTGATCAGTGCATGATCAGCCACGTGATCAGTGCATGATAGCCACGTGATCAGTGCATGATAGCCACGTGATCAGTGCATGATCAGTCACGTGATAGTGTGTGATCAGCCACGTGATCAGTGCATGATCAGCCACGTGATCAGTGCATGATCAGCACGTGATCAGTGCATGATCAGTCACGTGATCAGTGCATGATAGCCACGTGATCAGTGCATGATCAGCCACGTGATCAGTGCATGATAGCCACGTGATCAGTGCATGATCAGTCACGTGATCAGTGCATGATCAGCCACGTGATCAGTGCATGATAGCCACGTGATCAGTGCATGATAGCCACGTGATCAGTGCATGATAGCCACGTGATCAGTGCATGATCAGTCACGTGATCATGTGTGATCAGCCACGTGATCAGTGCATGATCAATTACGTGATCAGTGCATGATCAGTCACGTGATCAGTGCATGGTTGCTACGTGATCAGTGCATGATCAGCCACGTGATCAGTGCATGATAGCCACGTGATCAGTGCATGATCAGTCACGTGATCAGTGCATGATCAGTCACGTGATCAGTGCATGATCATTTACGTGATCAGTGCATGATCAGTCACGTGACCAGTATATGGTAGCTACGTGATCATTCCATGACAGCCACGTGAGCAGTGCATGATAGCCACGTGATGTGTGCATGATCAGTTACGTGATCAGTGTATGATCAGCCACGTGATCAGTGCATGATGCCACGTGATCAGTGCATGATAGTCACGTGATCAGTGTGTGATCAGCCACGTGATCAGTGCATGATCAGCCACGTGATCAGTGCATGATAGCCACGTGATCAGTGCATGATCAGTCACGTGATCAGTGCATGATCAGCCACGTGATCAGTGCATGATCAGTCACGTGATCAGTGCATGATCAGCCACGTGATCAGTGCATGATATCCACGTGATCAGTGCATGATCATCACGTGATCAGTGCATGATCAGCCACGTGATCAGTGCATGATCAGTTACGTGATCAGTGCATGATCAGCCACGTGATCAGTGCATGATCAGCCACGTGATCAGTGCATGATCAGTCACGTGATCAGTGCATGATCAGTCACGTGATCAGTGCATGGTAGCTACGTGATCATTGCATGATCAGCCACGTGATCAGTGCATGATAGCCACGTGATCAGTGCATGATAGCCACGTGATCAGTGCATGATCAGTCATGTGATAGTGTGTGATCAGCCACGTGATCAGTGCATGATATCCACGTGATCAGTGCATGATAGCCACGTGATCAGTGCATGATAGCCACGTGATCAGTGCATGATCAGTCACGTGATACGTGTGTGATCAGCCACGTGATCAGTGCATGATCAGTCACGTGATCAGTGCATGATCAATCACGTGATCAGTGCATGATCAGCCACGTGATCAGTGCATGGTTGCTACGTGATCAGTGCATGATCAGCCACGTGATCAGTGCATGATAGCCACGTGATCAGTGCATGATCAGCCACGTGATCAGTGCATGATCAGTCACGTGATCAGTGCATGATCAGTCACGTGATCAGTACATGATCAGTCAAGTGAACAGTGCATGATCATTTACGTGATCTGTGCATGATCAGTCACGTGACCAGTATATGGTAGCTAGGTGATCATTGCATGATCAGCCACATGAGCCGTGCATGATAGCCACGTGATGTGTGCATGATCAGTTACGTGAGCAGAGTATGATCAGCCACGTGATCAGTGCATGAGTGCCACGTGATCAGTGCATGATATATCACGTGACAGGTGTGTGATCAGCCACGTGAACAGTGCATGTTCAGCCACGTGATCAGTGCATGATAGCCACGTGATCAGTGCATGATCAGTTACGTGAGCAGTGTATGATCAGCCACGTGATCAGTGCATGGTCAGACACGTGAACAGATTATGATCAGCCACGTGATCAGTGCATGATATCCAAGTGATCAGTGCATGATCAATCACGTGATCAGTGTATGATCAGCCACGTGAACAGTGCATGCTCAGTCACGTGATCAGGGCCTGCTGAGCTGCGTGATTACTGTCTGCTCATCTGCTTGACAATTGCCAGCTGAGCTGCACGATTCCTGCCTGTCATCTGCTTGACAATTGCCAGCTGTGCTGCGTAATTCCTGCCTGCTCAGCTGCTTGATTATTGCCAGCTGAGCAGCATGATTCCTCACAGCTGAGTTCCATGATTATTGCCTGCTGACTTTTGATTCGTGCCTACTCAGCTCTTTGTTTATTGCCTCCAGAGGCACATGATCAGTGTATGATAGCAAACATGATCAGCGCATGATCAGTCACATGATCAGCGCCATTAAGTCACGTGATCACTACATGATAGTCATGTGATCAGTCCATGCACAGTCACGGTATCAGTGCATGATCAGCCACGTGATCAGTGCATGATCTGTCACATGATTAGTGTATGATCATCCACGTGATCAGTGCATGGGCAGTCATGTGATCAGTGCATGATATAGACGTGATCAGTGCATGATCAGTCTCGTGATCAGTGCATGATAGCCACGTGATCAGTGCATGATCAGTCACCTGATGGGTGTATGATCATTCACGTGACCTGTACATGGTAGCTACATGATCATTGCATGATCAGCCACGTGAGTAGTGCATGATAGCCACGTGATCACTGCATGATCAGTCACGTGATCAGTGCATGATCAGTCATGTGACCAGTACATGGTAGCTGCGTGATCATGCATGATCAGCCACGTGAGCAGTGCATGATAGCCACGTGATCAGTGCATGATCAGTCACGTGATCAGTGCATGATCAGTCACGTGATCAGTGCATGATCAGCCACGTGATCAGTGCATGATCATTACGTGATCAGTGCATGATCAGTCACGTGACCAGTGCATGATAGCTACGTGATCAGTGCATGATCAGCCACGTGATCAGTGCATGATAGCCACGTGATCAGTGCATGATCAGTCACGTGATCAGTGCATGATCAGTCACGTGATCAGTGCATGATCAGCCACGTGATCAGTGCATGATCAGTCACGTGATCAGTGCATGATCAGCCACGTGATCAGTGCATGATATCAGTGCATGATCAGCCACGTGATCAGTGCATGATAGCCACGTGATCAGTGCATGATCAGTCACGTGATCGTGTGTGATCAGCCACGTGATCAGTGCATGATATCCACGTGATCAGTGCATGATAGCCACGTGATCAGTGCATGATAGTCACGTGATCATGCATGATCAGTCACGTGATCGTGTGTGATCAGCCACGTGATCAGTGCATGATCAGCCACGTGATCAGTGCATGATCAGCCGTGATCAGTGCATGATCAGTCACGTGATCAGTGCATGATTGCTACGTGATCAGTGCATGATCAGCCACGTGATCAGTGCATGATCAGCCACGTGATCAGTGCATGATCAGCCACGTGATCAGTGCATGATCAGTCACGTGATCAGTGCATGATCATTTACGTGATCAGTGTATGATCAGCCACGTGAACAGTGCCTGCTCAGTCACGTGATCAGGGCCTGCTGAGCTGCGTGATTACTGTCTGCTCATCTGCTTGACAATTGCCAGCTGAGCTGCACGATTCCTGCCTGTCATCTGCTTGACAATTGCCAGCTGTGCTGCGTAATTCCTGCCTGCTCAGCTGCTTGATTATTGCCAGCTGAGCAGCATGATTCCTCACAGCTGAGTTCCATGATTATTGCCTACTGACTGTTTGATTCGTGCCTACTCAGCTCTTTGTTTATTGCCTCCAGAGGCACATGATCAGTGTATGATAGCAAACATGATCAGCGCATTATCAGTCACATGATCAGCGCCATTAAGTCACGTGATCACTACATGCTCAGTCACGGTATCAGTGCATGATCAGCCACGTGATCAGTGCATGATCTGTCACATGATTAGTGTATGATCATCCACGTGATCAGTGCATGGGCAGTCATGTGATCAGTGCATGATATAGACGTGATCAGTGCATGATCAGTCATGATCAGTGCATGATAGCCACGTGATCAGTGCATGATCAGTCACCTGATGGGTGTATGATCATTCACGTGACCTGTACATGGTAGCTACATGATCATTGCATGATCAGCCACGACAGTAGTGCATGATAGCCACGTGATTACCGCATGATCAGTCACGTGATCAGTGCATGATCAGTCATGTGACCAGTACATGGTAGCTGCGTGATCATGCATGATCAGCCACGTGAGCAGTGCATGATAGCCACGTGATCAGTGCATGATCAGACACGTGATCAGTGCATGATCAGTCACGTGATCAGTGCATGATCAGCCACGTGATCAGTGCATGATCAGGCACGTGATCAGTGCATGTCAGCCAAGTGATCAGTGCATGATAGCCACGTGATCAGTGCATGATCAGTCACGTGATCAGTGCATGATCAGTCACGTGATCAGTGCATGATCAGCCACGTGATCAGTGCATGATCAGCCACGTGATCAGTGCATGATCATTACGTGATCAGTGCATGATCAGTCACGTGACCAGTACATGGTAGCTACGTGATCATTGCATGATCAGCCACGTGATCAGTGCATGATAGCCACGTGATCAGTGCATGATCAGTCACGTGATCAGTGCATGATCAGTCACGTGATCAGTGCATGATCAGCCACGTGATCAGTGCATGATCAGTCACGTGATCAGTGCATGATCAGCCACGTGATCAGTGCATGATATCAGTGCATGATAGCCACGTGATCAGTGCATGATAGCCACGTGATCAGTGCATGATCAGTCACGTGATCAGTGTGTGATCAGCCACGTGATCAGTGCATGATATCCACGTGATCAGTGCATGATAGCCACGTGATCAGTGCATGATAGTCACGTGATCATGCATGATCAGTCACGTGATACGTGTGTGATCAGCCACGTGATCAGTGCATGATCAGCCACGTGATCAGTGCATGATCAGTTACGTGATCAGTGCATGATCAGTCACGTGATCAGTGCATGATTGCTACGTGATCAGTGCATGATCAGCCACGTGATCAGTGCATGATCAGCCACGTGATCAGTGCATGATCAGTCACGTGATCAGTGCATGATCAGTCACGTGATCAGTGCATGATCAGTCACGTGATCAGTGTATGATCAGCCACGTGAACAGTGCATGCTCAGTCACGTGATCAGGGCCTGCTGAGCTGCGTGATTACTGTCTGCTCATCTGCTTGACAATTGCCAGCTGAGCTGCACGATTCCTGCCTGTCATCTGCTTGACAATTGCCAGCTGTGCTGCGTAATTCCTGCCTGCTCAGCTGCTTGATTATTGCCAGCTGAGCAGCATGATTCCTCACAGCTGAGTTCCATGATTATTGCCTGCTGACTGTTTGATTCGTGCCTACTCAGCTCTTTGTTTATTGCCTCCAGAGGCACATGATCAGTGTATGATAGCAAACATGATCAGCGCATGATCAGTCACATGATCAGCGCCATTAAGTCACGTGATCAGTGCATGCTCAGTCACGGTATCAGTGCATGATCAGCCACGTGATCAGTGCATGATCTGTCACATGATTAGTGTATGATCATCCACTTGATCAGTGCATGGGCAGTCATGTGATCAGTGCATGATATAGACGTGATCAGTGCATGATCAGTGCATGATCAGTGCATGATAGCCACGTGATCAGTGCATGATCAGTCACCTGATGGGTGTATGATCATTCACGTGACCTGTACATGGTAGCTACATGATCATTGCATGATCAGCCACGAGAGTAGTGCATGATAGCCACGTGATTACCGCATGATCAGTCACGTGATCAGTGCATGATCAGTCATGTGACCAGTACATGGTAGCTGCGTGATCATGCATGATCAGCCACGTGAGCAGTGCATGATAGCCACGTGATCAGTGCATGATCAGTCACGTGATCAGTGCATGATCAGTCACGTGATCAGTGCATGATCAGCCACGTGATCAGTGCATGATCAGGCACGTGATCAGTGTATGATCAGCCACGTGATCAGTGCATGATAGCCACGTGATCAGTGCATGATCAGTCACGTGATCAGTGCATGATCAGTTACGTGATCAGTGCATGATCAGCCACGTGATCAGTGCATGATCAGCCACGTGATCAGTGCATGATCAATTACGTGATCAGTGCATGATCAGTCACGTGACCAGTGCATGATAGCTACGTGATCAGTGCATGATCAGCCACGTGATCAGTGCATGATAGCCACGTGATCAGTGCATGATAGCCACGTGATCAGTGCATGATCAGTCACGTGATCGTGTGTGATCAGCCACGTGATCAGTGCATGATGAGCCACGTGATCAGTGCATGATCAATTACGTGATCAGTGCATGATCAGTCACGTGATCAGTGCATGGTAGCTACGTGATCAGTGCATGATCAGCCACGTGATCAGTGCATGATAGCCACGTGATCAGTGCATGATCAGTCACGTGATCAGTGTGTGATCAGCCACGTGATCAGTGCATGATAGCCACGTGATCAGTGCATGATCAGCCACGTGATCAGTGCATGATAGCCACGTGATCAGTGCATGATCAGTCACGTGATCATGTGTGATCAGCCACGTGATCAGTGCATGATCAATTACGTGATCAGTGCATGATCAGTCACGTGATCAGTGCATGGTTGCTACGTGATCAGTGCATGATCAGCCACGTGATCAGTGCATGATAGCCACGTGATCAGTGCATGATCAGTCACGTGATCAGTGCATGATCAGTCACGTGATCAGTGCATGATCATTTACGTGATCAGTGCATGATCAGTCACGTGACCAGTATATGGTAGCTACGTGATCATTGCATGACAGCCACGTGAGCAGTGCATGATAGCCACGTGATGTGTGCATGATCAGTTACGTGATCAGTGTATGATCAGCCACGTGATCAGTGCATGAGTGCCACGTGATCAGTGCATGATAGTCACGTGATCAGTGTGTGATCAGCCACGTGATCAGTGCATGATCAGCCACGTGATCAGTGCATGATAGCCACGTGATCAGTGCATGATCAGTCACGTGATCAGTGCATGATCAGCCACGTGATCAGTGCATGATCAGTCACGTGATCAGTGCATGATCAGCCACGTGATCAGTGCATGATATCCACGTGATCAGTGCATGATCATCACGTGATCAGTGCATGATCAGCCACGTGATCAGTGCATGATCAGTTACGTGATCAGTGCATGATCAGCCACGTGATCAGTGCATGATCAGCCACGTGATCAGTGCATGATCAATTACGTGATCAGTGCATGATCAGTCACGTGACCAGTACTTGGTAGCTACGTGATCATTGCATGATCAGCCACGTGATCAGTGCATGATAGCCACGTGATCAGTGCATGATAGCCACGTGATCAGTGCATGATCAGTCATGTGATACGTGTGTGATCAGCCACGTGATCAGTGCATGATATCCACGTGATCAGTGCATGATAGCCACGTGATCAGTGCATGATAGCCACGTGATCAGTGCATGATCAGTCACGTGATACGTGTGTGATCAGCCACGTGATCAGTGCATGATCAGTCACGTGATCAGTGCATGATCAATTACGTGATCAGTGCATGATCAGCCACGTGATCAGTGCATGGTTGCTACGTGATCAGTGCATGATCAGCCACGTGATCAGTGCATGATAGCCACGTGATCAGTGCATGATCAGCCACGTGATCAGTGCATGATCAGTCACGTGATCAGTGCATGATCAGTCACGTGATCAGTGCATGATCAGTCACGTGAACAGTGCATGATCATTTACGTAATCTGTGCATGATCAATCATGTGACCAGTATATGGTAGCTACTTGAACATTGCATGATCAGCCACGTGAGCAGTGCATGAGAGCCAAGTGATGTGTTCATGATCAGTTACGTGAGCAGAGTATGATCAGCCACGTGATCAGTGCATGAGTGCCACGTGATCAGTGCATGATATATCACGTGACAGGTGTGTGATCAGCCACGTGAACAGTGCATGTTCTGCCACGTATTCAGTGCATGATAGCCACGTGATCAGTGCATGATCAGTTACGTGAGCAGTGTATGACCAGACACGTGATCAGTGCATGGTCAGACACGTGAACAGTGTATGATCAGCCACGTGATCAGTGCATGATATCCAAGTGATCAGTGCATGATCAATCACGTGATCAGTGTATGATCAACCACGTGAACAGTGCATGCTCAGTCACGTGATCAGGGCCTGCTGAGCTGCGTGATTACTGTCTGCTCATCTGCTTGACAATTGCCAGCTGAGCTGCACGATTCCTGCCTGTCATCTGCTTGACAATTGCCAGCTGTGCTGCGTAATTCCTGCCTGCTCAGCTGCTTGATTATTGCCAGCTGAGCAGCATGATTCCTCACAGCTGAGTTCCATGATTATTGCCTGCTGACTTTTGATTCGTGCCTACTCAGCTCTTTGTTTATTGCCTCCAGAGGCACATGATCAGTGTATGATAGCAAACATGATCAGCGCATGATCAGTCACATGATCAGCGCCATTAAGTCACGTGATCACTACATGATAGTCATGTGATCAGTCCATGCACAGTCACGGTATCAGTGCATGATCAGCCACGTGATCAGTGCATGATCTGTCACATGATTAGTGTATGATCATCCACGTGATCAGTGCATGGGCAGTCATGAGATCAGTGCATGATATAGACGTGATCAGTGCATGATCAGTCTCGTGATCAGTGCATGATAGCCACGTGATCAGTGCATGATCAGTCACCTGATGGGTGTATGATCATTCACGTGACCTGTACATGGTAGCTACATGATCATTGCATGATCAGCCACGTGAGTAGTGCATGATAGCCACGTGATCACTGCATGATCAGTCACGTGATCAGTGCATGATCAGTCATGTGACCAGTACATGGTAGCTGCGTGATCATGCATGATCAGCCACGTGAGCAGTGCATGATAGCCACGTGATCAGTGCATGATCAGTCACGTGATCAGTGCATGATCAGTCACGTGATCAGTGCATGATCAGCCACGTGATCAGTGCATGATCAGCCACGTGATCAGTGCATGATCATACGTGATCAGTGCATGATCAGTCACGTGATCAGTGCATGATAGCCACGTGATCAGTGCATGATCAGCCACGTGATCAGTGCATGATAGCCACGTGATCAGTGCATGATCAGTCACGTGATCAGTGCATGATCAGTCACGTGATCAGTGCATGATCAGCCACGTGATCAGTGCATGATCAGTCACGTGATCAGTGCATGATCAGCCACGTGATCAGTGCATGATATCAGTGCATGATAGCCACGTGATCAGTGCATGATAGCCACGTGATCAGTGCATGATCAGTCACGTGATCAGTGTGTGATCAGCCACGTGATCAGTGCATGATAGCCACGTGATCAGTGCATGATAGCCACGTGATCAGTGCATGATAGTCACGTGATCAGTGCATGATCAGTCACGTGATCAGTGTGTGATCAGCCACGTGATCAGTGCATGATCAGCCACGTGATCAGTGCATGATCAGCCACGTGATCAGTGCATGATCAGTCACGTGATCAGTGCATGATTGCTACGTGATCAGTGCATGATCAGCCACGTGATCAGTGCATGATCAGCCACGTGATCAGTGCATGATCAGCCACGTGATCAGTGCATGATCAGTCACGTGATCAGTGCATGATCATTCACGTGATCAGTGTATGATCAGCCACGTGAACAGTGCATGCTCAGTCACGTGATCAGGGCCTGCTGAGCTGCGTGATTACTGTCTGCTCATCTGCTTGACAATTGCCAGCTGAGCTGCACGATTCCTGCCTGTCATCTGCTTGACAATTGCCAGCTGTGCTGCGTAATTCCTGCCTGCTCAGCTGCTTGATTATTGCCAGCTGAGCAGCATGATTCCTCACAGCTGAGTTCCATGATTATTGCCTGCTGACTGTTTGATTCGTGCCTACTCAGCTCTTTGTTTATTGCCTCCAGAGGCACATGATCAGTGTATGATAGCAAACATGATCAGCGCATTATCAGTCACATGATCAGCGCCATTAAGTCACGTGATCAGTCCATGCTCAGTCACGGTATCAGTGCATGATCAGCCACGTGATCAGTGCATGATCTGTCACATGATTAGTGTATGATCATCCACGTGATCAGTGCATGGGCAGTCATGTGATCAGTGCATGATATAGACGTGATCAGTGCATGATCAGTCATGATCAGTGCATGATAGCCACGTGATCAGTGCATGATCAGTCACCTGATGGGTGTATGATCATTCACGTGACCTGTACATGGTAGCTACATGATCATTGCATGATCAGCCACGAGAGTAGTGCATGATAGCCACGTGATTACCGCATGATCAGTCACGTGATCAGTGCATGATCAGTCATGTGACCAGTACATGGTAGCTGCGTGATCATGCATGATCAGCCACGTGAGCAGTGCATGATAGCCACGTGATCAGTGCATGATCAGTCACGTGATCAGTGCATGATCAGTCACGTGATCAGTGCATGATCAGCCACGTGATCAGTGCATGATCAGCCACGTGATCAGTGTATGATCAGCCACGTGATCAGTGCATGATAGCCACGTGATCAGTGCATGATCAGTCACGTGATCAGTGCATGATCAGTTACGTGATCAGTGCATGATCAGCCACGTGATCAGTGCATGATCAGCCACGTGATCAGTGCATGATCAATTACGTGATCAGTGCATGATCAGTCACGTGACCAGTGCATGGTAGCTACGTGATCAGTGCATGATCAGCCACGTGATCAGTGCATGATAGCCACGTGATCAGTGCATGATAGCCACGTGATCAGTGCATGATCAGTCACGTGATCGTGTGTGATCAGCCACGTGATCAGTGCATGATGAGCCACGTGATCAGTGCATGATCAGCCACGTGATCAGTGCATGATCAGTCACGTGATCAGTGCATGGTAGCCACGTGATCAGTGCATGATCAGCCACGTGATCAGTGCATGATAGCCACGTGATCAGTGCATGATCAGTCACGTGATCAGTGTGTGATCAGCCACGTGATCAGTGCATGATAGCCACGTGATCAGTGCATGATC
This sequence comes from Bos javanicus, assembly GCF_032452875.1. NCBI lineage: Eukaryota > Metazoa > Chordata > Mammalia > Artiodactyla > Bovidae > Bos > Bos javanicus. Next base: position 843,168 of record NW_026893611.1, on the reverse strand, counting down.
AGCCACGTGATCAGTGCATGATAGCCACGTGATCAGTGCATGATCAGTCACGTGATCAGTGTGATCAGCCACGTGATCAGTGCATGATCAATTACGTGATCAGTGCATGATCAGTCACGTGATCAGTACATGGTTGCTACGTGATCAGTGCATGATCAGCCACGTGATCAGTGCATGATAGCCACGTGATCAGTGCATGATCAGTCACGTGATCAGTGCATGATCAGTCACGTGATCAGTGCATGATCATTTACGTGATCAGTGCATGATCAGTCACGTGACCAGTATATGTAGCTACGTGATCATTGCATGACAGCCACGTGATCAGTGCATGATAGCCACGTGATGTGTGCATGATCAGTTACGTGATCAGTGTATGATCAGCCACGTGATCAGTGCATGATGCCACGTGATCAGTGCATGATAGTCACGTGATCAGTGCATGATCAGCCACGTGATCAGTGCATGATCAGCCACGTGATCAGTGCATGATAGCCACGTGATCAGTGCATGATCAGTCACGTGATCAGTGCATGATCAGCCACGTGATCAGTGCATGATCAGTCACGTGATCAGTGCATGATCAGCCACGTGATCAGTGCATGATATCCACGTGATCAGTGCATGATCATCACGTGATCAGTGCATGATCAGCCACGTGATCAGTGCATGATCAGTCACGTGATCAGTGCATGATCAGCCACGTGATCAGTGCATGATCAGCCACGTGATCAGTGCATGATCAGTTACGTGATCAGTGCATGATCAGTCACGTGATCAGTGCATGGTAGCTACGTGATCAGTGCATGATCAGCCACGTGATCAGTGCATGATAGCCACGTGATCAGTGCATGATAGCCACGTGATCAGTGCATGATCAGTCATGTGATACGTGTGTGATCAGCCACGTGATCAGTGCATGATATCCACGTGATCAGTGCATGATAGCCACGTGATCAGTGCATGATAGCCACGTGATCAGTGCATGATCAGTCACGTGATACGTGTGTGATCAGCCACGTGATCAGTGCATGATGAGTCACGTGATCAGTGCATGATCAATTACGTGATCAGTGCATGATCAGCCACGTGATCAGTACATGGTTGCTACGTGATCAGTGCATGATCAGCCACGTGATCAGTGCATGATAGCCACGTGATCAGTGCATGATCAGCCACGTGATCAGTGCATGATCAGTCACGTGATCAGTGCATGATCAGTCACGTGATCAGTGCATGATCAGTCACGTGATCAGTGCATGATCATTTACGTGATCTGTGCATGATCAATCATGTGACCAGTATATGGTAGCTACGTGATCATTGCATGATCAGCCACGTGAGAAGTGCATGATAGCCACGTGATGTGTGCATGATCAGTTACGTGAGCAGAGTATGATCAGCCACGTGATCAGTGCATGAGTGCCACGTGATCAGTGCATGATATATCACGTGACAGGTGTGTGATCAGCCACGTGAACAGTGCATGTTCAGCCACGTGTTCAGTGCAGGATAGCCACGTGATCAGTGCATGATCAGTTACGTGAGCAGTGTATGACCAGACACGTGATCAGTGCATGGTCAGACACGTGAACAGTGTATGATCAGCCACGTGATCAGTGCATGATATCCAAGTGATCAGTGCATGATCAATCACGTGATCAGTGTATGATCAGCCACGTGAACAGTGCATGCTCAGTCACGTGATCAGGGCCTGCTGAGCTGCGTGATTACTGTCTGCTCATCTGCTTGACAATTGCCAGCTGAGCTGCACGATTCCTGCCTGTCATCTGCTTGACAATTGCCAGCTGTGCTGCGTAATTCCTGCCTGCTCAGCTGCTTGATTATTGCCAGCTGAGCAGCATGATTCCTCACAGCTGAGTTCCATGATTATTGCCTGCTGACTTTTGATTCGTGCCTACTCAGCTCTTTGTTTATTGCCTCCAGAGGCACATGATCAGTGTATGATAGCAAACATGATCATCGCATGATCAGTCACATGATCAGCGCCATTAAGTCACGTGATCACTACATGATAGTCATGTGATCAGTCCATGCACAGTCACGGTATCAGTGCATGATCAGCCACGTGATCAGTGCATGATCTGTCACATGATTAGTGTATGATCATCCACGTGATGAGTGCATGGGCAGTCATGTGATCAGTGCATGATATAGACGTGATCAGTGCATGATCAGTCTCGTGATCAGTGCATGATAGCCACGTGATCAGTGCATGATCAGTCACCTGATGGGTGTATGATCATTCACGTGACCTGTACATGGTAGCTACATGATCATTGCATGATCAGCCACGACAGTAGTGCATGATAGCCACGTGATTACCGCATGATCAGTCACGTGATCAGTGCATGATCAGTCATGTGACCAGTACATGGTAGCTGGGAGATCATCGCATGATCAGCCACGTGAGCAGTGCATGATAGCCACGTGATCAGTGCATGATCAGTCACGTGATCAGTGCATGATCAGTCACGTGATCAGTGCATGATCAGCCACGTGATCAGTGCATGATCAGGCACGTGATCAGTGCATGTCCAGCCACGTGATCAGTGCATGATAGCCACGTGATCAGTGCATGATCAGTCACGTGATCAGTGCATGATCAGTCACGTGATCAGTGCATGATCAGCCACGTGATCAGTGCATGATCAGCCACGTGATCAGTGCATGATCAATTGTGATCAGTGCATGATCAGTCACGTGATCAGTACATGGTAGCCACGTGATCAGTGCATGATCAGCCACGTGATCAGTGCATGATCAGTCACGTGATCAGTGCATGATCAGCCACGTGATCAGTGCATGATCAGTCACGTGATCAGTGCATGATCAGCCACGTGATCAGTGCATGATAGCCACGTGATCAGTGCATGATCAGTCACGTGATCAGTGTATGATCAGCCACGTGATCAGTGCATGAGTGCCACGTGATCAGTGCATGATATATCACGTGACAGGTGTGTGATCAGCCACGTGAACAGTGCATGTTCAGCCACGTGATCAGTGCATGATAGCCACGTGATCAGTGCATGATCAGTTACGTGAGCAGTGTATGATCAGCCACGTGATCAGTGCATGGTCAGACACGTGAACATTGTATGATCAGCCACGTGATCAGTGCATGATATCCAAGTGATCAGTGCATGATCATCACGTGATCAGTGTATGATCAGCCACGTGAACAGTGCATGCTCAGTCACGTGATCAGGGCCTGCTGAGCTGCGTGATTACTGTCTGCTCATCTGCTTGACAATTGCCAGCTGAGCTGCACGATTCCTGCCTGTCATCTGCTTGACAATTGCCAGCTGTGCTGCGTAATTCCTGCCTGCTCAGCTGCTTGATTATTGCCAGCTGAGCAGCATGATTCCTCACACCTGAGTTCCATGATTATTGCCTGCTGACTGTTTGATTCGTGCCTACTCAGCTCTTTGTTTATTGCCTCCAGAGGCACATGATCAGTGTATGATAGCAAACATGATCAGCGCATGATCAGTCACATGATCAGCGCCATTAAGTCACGTGATCACTACATGATAGTCATGTGATCAGTCCATGCTCAGTCACGGTATCAGTGCATGATCAGCCACGTGATCAGTGCATGATCAGCCACGTGATCAGTGCATGATAGCCATGTGATCAGTGCATGATCAGTCACGTGATCAGTGCATGATCAGCAGGTGATCAGTGCATGATCAGCCACGTGATCAGTGCATGATCAGTCACCTGAGGGGTGTATGATCAGTCACGTGACCTGTACATGGTAGCTACATGATCATTGCATGATCAGCCACGTGAGTAGTGCATGATAGCCACGTGATCAGTGCATGATCAGTCACGTGATCAGTGCATGATCAGTCATGTGATCAGTGCATGATCAGGCACGTGATCAGTGCATGATCAGCCACGTGATCAGTGCATGATAGCCACGTGATCAGTGCATGATCAGTCACGTGATCAGTGCATGATCAGCCACGTGATCAGTGCATGATCAGTCACGTGATCAGTGCATGATCAGCCACGTGATCAGTGCATGATCAGTCACGTGATCAGTGCATGATAGACGTGATCAGTGCATGATCAGTCACGTGATCAGTGCATGATCAGCCACGTGATCAGTGCATGATAGCCACGTAATCAGTGCATGATAGCCAGTGATCAGTGCATGATCAGTCACGTGATCAGTGCATGATCAGCCACGTGATCAGTGCATGATAGCCACTGATCAGTGCATGATCAGTCACGTGATCAGTGCATGATCAGTCACGTGATCAGTGCATGATCAGCCACGTGATCAGTGCATGATCAGTCACGTGATCAGTGCATGATCAGTCACGTGATCAGTGCATGATCATTTACGTGATCAGTGCATGATCAGTCACGTGACCAGTATATGGTAGCTACGTGATCATTGCATGACAGCCACGTGATCAGTGCATGATAGCCACGTGATGTGTGCATGATCAGTTACGTGAGCAGAGTATGATCAGCCACGTGATCAGTGCATGAGTGCCACGTGATCAGTGCATGATATGTCACGTGACAGTGTGTGATCAGCCACGTGATCAGTGCATGATCAGCCACGTGATCAGTGCATGATAGCCACGTGATCAGTGCATGATCAGTACGTGAGCAGTGTATGATCAGCCACGTGATCAGTGCATGGTCAGACACGTGATCAGTGTATGATCAGCCACGTGATCAGTGCATGATATCCACGTGATCAGTGCATGATCAATCACGTGATCAGTGTATGATCAGCCACGTGAACAGTGCATGCTCAGTCACGTGATCAGTGCATGATGAGCTGCGTGATTACTGTCTGCTCATCTGCTTGACAATTGCCAGCTGAGCTGCACGATTCCTGCCTGTCATCTGCTTGACAATTGCCAGCTGTGCTGCGTAATTCCTGCCTGATCAGCTGCTTGATCATTGCCAGCTGAGCAGCATGATCACGTGAACAGTGCATGCTCAGTCACGTGATCAGGGCCTGCTGAGCTGCGTGATTACTGTCTGCTCATCTGCTTGACAATTGCCAGCTGAGCTGCACGATTCCTGCCTGTCATCTGCTTGACAATTGCCAGCTGTGCTGCGTAATTCCTGCCTGCTCAGCTGCTTGATTATTGCCAGCTGAGCAGCATGATTCCTCACAGCTGAGTTCCATGATTATTGCCTGCTGACTGTTTGATTCGTGCCTACTCAGCTCTTTGTTTATTGCCTCCAGAGGCACATGATCAGTGTATGATAGCAAACATGATCAGCGCATGATCAGTCACATGATCAGCGCCATTAAGTCACGTGATCACTACATGATAGTCATGTGATCAGTCCATGCTCAGTCACGGTATCAGTGCATGATCAGCCACGTGATCAGTGCATGATCAGCCACGTGATCAGTGCATGATAGCCATGTGATCAGTGCATGATCAGTCACGTGATCAGTGCATGATCAGCCACGTGATCAGTGCATGATCAGTCACGTGATCAGTGCATGATCAGTCACGTGACCAGTACATGGTAGCTACATGATCATTGCATGATCAGCCACGTGATAGTGCATGATAGCCACGTGATCAGTGCATGATCAGTCACGTGATCAGTGCATGATCAGCCATGTGATCAGTGCATGATCAGGCACGTGATCAGTGCATGATCAGCCACGTGATCAGTGCATGATAGCCACGTGATCAGTGCATGATCAGTCACGTGATCAGTGCATGATCAGTCACGTGATCAGTGCATGATCAGCCACGTGATCAGTGCATGATCAGCCACGTGATCAGTGCATGATCAGTCACGTGATCAGTATATGTAGCTACGTGATCAGTGCATGATCAGCCACGTGATCAGTGCATGATAGCCACGTGATCAGTGCATGATCAGTCACGTGATCAGTGCATGATCAGTCACGTGATCAGTGCATGATCAGTCACGTGATCAGTGCATGATCATTACGTGATCAGTGCATGATCAGTCACGTGATCAGTGCATGATAGCTACGTGATCAGTGCATGATCAGCCACGTGATCAGTGCATGATAGCCACGTGATCAGTGCATGATCAGTCACGTGATCAGTGTATGATCATCCACGTGATCAGTGCATGATCAGTCATGTGATCAGTGCATGATATAGACGTGATCAGTGCATGATCAGTCACGTGATCAGTGCATGATCAGCCACGTGATCAGTGCATGATAGCCACGTGATCAGTGCATGATAGCCAGTGATCAGTGCATGATCAGTCACGTGATCAGTGCATGATCAGCCACGTGATCAGTGCATGATAGCCACTGATCAGTGCATGATCAGTCACGTGATCAGTGCATGATCAGTCACGTGATCAGTGCATGATCAGCCACGTGATCAGTGCATGATCAGTCACGTGATCAGTGCATGATCAGTCACGTGATCAGTGCATGATCAGTCACGTGATCAGTGCATGATCAGTCACGTGATCAGTGCATGATCAGCCACGTGATCAGTGCATGATCAGTCACGTGATCAGTGCATGATCAGTCACGTGATCAGTGCATGATCAGCCACGTGATCAGTGCATGATCAGTCACGTGATCGTGATGATCAGCCACGTGATCAGTGCATGATATCAGTGCATGATCAGCCACGTGATCAGTGCATGATAGCCACGTGATCAGTGCATGATCAGTCACGTGATCAGTGCATGATCAGCCACGTGATCAGTGCATGATAGCCACGTGATCAGTGCATGATAGCCACGTGATCAGTGCATGATAGTCACGTGATCAGTGCATGATCAGTCACGTGATACGTGTGTGATCAGCCACGTGATCAGTGCATGATAGCCACGTGATCAGTGCATGATAGCCACGTGATCAGTGCATGATAGTCACGTGATCAGTGCATGATCAGTCACGTGATACGTGTGTGATCAGCCACGTGATCAGTGCATGATGAGCCACGTGATCAGTGCAGGATCAATTACGTGATCAGTGCATGATCAGTCACGTGACCAGTACATGGTTGCTACGTGATCGTGTGTGATCAGCCACGTGAGCAGTGCATGATAGCCACGTGATCAGTGCATGATCAGTCACGTGATCAGTGCATGATCAGTCACGTGAACAGTGCATGATCATTTACGTGATCAGTGCATGATCAGTCACGTGACCAGTATATGGTAGCTACGTGATCATTCCATGACGACCACGTGAGCAGTGCATGATAGCCACGTGATGTGTGCATGATCAGTTACGTGAGCAGAGTATGATCAGCCACGTGATCAGTGCATGAGTGCCACGTGATCAGTGCATGATATGTCACGTGACAGGTGTGTGATCAGCCACGTGATCAGTGCATGTTCAGCCACGTGATCAGTGCATGATAGCCACGTGATCAGTGCATGATCAGTCACGTGATCAGTGCATGATAGCCACGTGATCAGTGCATGATCAGTACGTGAGCAGTGTATGATCAGCCACGTGATCAGTGCATGGTCAGACACGTGAACAGTGTATGATCAGCCACGTGATCAGTGCATGATATCCAAGTGATCAGTGCATGATCAATCACGTGATCAGTGTATGATCAGCCACGTGAACAGTGCATGCTCAGTCACGTGATCAGGGCCTGCTGAGCTGCGTGATTACTGTCTGCTCATCTGCTTGACAATTGCCAGCTGAGCTGCACGATTCCTGCCTGTCATCTGCTTGACAATTGCCAGCTGTGCTGCGTAATTCCTGCCTGCTCAGCTGCTTGATTATTGCCAGCTGAGCAGCATGATTCCTCACAGCTGAGTTCCATGATTATTGCCTGCTGACTGTTTGATTCGTGCCTACTCAGCTCTTTGTTTATTGCCTCCAGAGGCACATGATCAGTGTATGATAGCAAACATGATCAGCGCATGATCAGTCACATGATCAGCGCCATTAAGTCACGTGATCACTACATGATAGTCATGTGATCAGTCCATGCTCAGTCACGGTATCAGTGCATGATCAGCCACGTGATCAGTGCATGATCTGTCACATGATTAGTGTATGATCATCCACGTGATCAGTGCATGGGCAGTCATGTGATCAGTGCATGATATAGACGTGATCAGTGCATGATCAGTCTCGTGATCAGTGCATGATAGCCACGTGATCAGTGCATGATCAGTCACCTGATGGGTGTATGATCATTCACGTGACCTGTACATGGTAGCTACATGATCATTGCATGATCAGCCACGTGAGTAGTGCATGATAGCCACGTGATCAGTGCATGATCAGTCACGTGATCAGTGCATGATCAGTCATGTGACCAGTACATGGTAGCTGCGTGATCATGCATGATCAGCCACGTGAGCAGTGCATGATAGCCACGTGATCAGTGCATGATCAGTCACGTGATCAGTGCATGATCAGCCACGTGATCAGTGCATGATCAGTCACGTGATCAGTGCATGATCAGCCACGTGATCAGTGCATGATCAGCCACGTGATCAGTGCATGATCAGTCACGTGATCAGTGCATGATCAGCCACGTGATCAGTGCATGATCAGCCACGTGATCAGTGCATGATCAATTACGTGATCAGTGCATGATCAGTCACGTGATCAGTGCATGATAGCCACGTGATCAGTGCATGATCAGTCACGTGATCAGTGTGTGATCAGCCACGTGAACAGTGCATGCTCAGTCACGTGATCAGGGCCTGCTGAGCTGCGTGATTACTGTCTGCTCATCTGCTTGACAATTGCCAGCTGAGCTGCACGATTCCTGCCTGTCATCTGCTTGACAATTGCCACCTGTGCTGCATAATTCCTGCCTGCTCATCTGCTTGATTATTGCCAGCTGAGCAGCATGATTTCTCAGAGCTGAGTTCCATGATTATTGCCTGCTGATTCCTGCCTACTCAGCTCTTTGTTCATTGCCTCCAGAGGCACATGATCAGTGTATGACAGAAACATGATCAGCACATGATCAGTCACATGATCAGTGCATGATAAGCCACGTGATCAGTGCATGATCAGTTACGTGATCAGTGCATGATCAGTCACGTGATCAGTGCATGGTAGCTGCGTGATCAGTGCATGATCAGCCACGTGATCAGTGCATGATCAGTCACGTGATCAGTGCATGATCAGCCACGTGATCAGTGCATGATCAGTCACGTGATCAGTGCATGTAGCTACGTGATCAGTGCATGATCAGCCACGTGATCAGTGCATGATAGCCACGTGATCAGTGCATGATCAGCCACGTGATCAGTGCATGATAGCCACGTGATCAGTGCATGATCAGTCACGTGATCAGTGCATGATCAGTCACGTGATCAGTGTGATCAGCCACGTGATCAGTGCATGATCAGCCACGTGATCAGTGCATGATCAGTACGTGATCAGTGCATGATCAGTCACGTGATCAGTGCATGATCAGTCACGTGATCAGTGCATGATCAGCCACGTGATCAGTGCATGATCAGTCACGTGATCAGTATATGGTAGCTTCATGATCATTGCATGATCAGCCACGTGATCAGTGCATGATAGCCACGTGATCAGTGCATGATCAGTCACGTGATCAGTGTATGATCAGCCACGTGATCAGTGCATGAGTGCCACGTGATCAGTGCATGATAGTCACGTGACAGTGCATGATCAGCCACGTGATCAGTGCATGATCAGCCACGTGATCAGTGCATGATAGCCACGTGATCAGTGCATGATCAGTTACGTGATCAGTGCATGATCAGCCACGTGATCAGTGCATGATCAGACACGTGATCAGTGTATGATCAGCCACGTGATCAGTGCATGATATCCACGTGATCAGTGCATGATCAGTCACGTGATCAGTGTATGATCAGCCACGTGATCAGTGCATGATCAGTCACGTGATCAGTGCATGATGAGCTGCGTGATTACTGTCTGATCATCTGCTTGACAATTGCCAGCTGAGCTGCACGATCCTGCCTGTCATCTGCTTGACAATTGCCAGCTGTGCTGTGTAATTCCTGCCTGATCAGTGCATGATCATTGCCAGCTGATCAGCATGATTCACGTGAACAGTGCATGCTCAGTCACGTGATCAGGGCCTGCTGAGCTGCGTGATTACTGTCTGCTCATCTGCTTGACAATTGCCAGCTGAGCTGCACGATTCCTGCCTGTCATCTGCTTGACAATTGCCAGCTGTGCTGCGTAATTCCTGCCTGCTCAGCTGCTTGATTATTGCCAGCTGAGCAGCATGATTCCTCACAGCTGAGTTCCATGATTATTGCCTGCTGACTGTTTGATTCGTGCCTACTCAGCTCTTTGTTTATTGCCTCCAGAGGCACATGATCAGTGTATGATAGCAAACATGATCAGTGCATGATCAGTCACATGATCAGCGCCATTAAGTCACGTGATCACTACATGATAGTCATGTGATCAGTCCATGCTCAGTCACGGTATCAGTGCATGATCAGCCACGTGATCAGTGCATGATCAGCCACGTGATCAGTGCATGATAGCTATGTGATCAGTGCATGATCAGTCACGTGATCAGTGCATGATCAGGCACGTGATCAGTGCATGATCAGTCACCTGATGGGTGTATGATCAGTCACGTGACCAGTACATGGTAGCTACATGATCATTGCATGATCAGCCACGTGAGTAGTGCATGATAGCCACGTGATCAGTGCATGATCAGTCACGTGATCAGTGCATGATCAGTCATGTGATCAGTGCATGATCAGGCACGTGATCAGTGCATGATCAGCCACGTGATCAGTGCATGATAGCCACGTGATCAGTGCATGATCAGTCACGTGATCAGTGCATGATCAGTCACGTGATCAGTGCATGATCAGCCACGTGATCAGTGCATGATCAGCCACGTGATCAGTGCATGATCAGTCACGTGATCAGTGCATGATAGCCACGTGATCAGTGCATGATCAGCCACGTGATCAGTGCATGATAGCCACGTGATCAGTGCATGATCAGTCACGTGATCAGTGCATGATCAGTCACGTGATCAGTGCATGATCAGTCACGTGATCAGTGCATGATCAATTACGTGATCAGTGCATGATCAGTCACGTGATCAGTGCATGGTAGCTACGTGATCAGTGCATGATCAGCCACGTGATCAGTGCATGATAGCCACGTGATCAGTGCATGATCAGTCACGTGATCAGTGTATGATCATCCACGTGATCAGTGCATGATCAGTCACGTGATCAGTGCATGATATAGACGTGATCAGTGCATGATCAGTCACGTGATCAGTGCATGATCAGCCACGTGATCAGTGCATGATAGCCACGTGATCAGTGCATGATAGCCACGTGATCAGTGCATGATCAGTCACGTGATCAGTGCATGATCAGCCACGTGATCAGTGCATGATAGCCACTGATCAGTGCATGATCAGTCACGTGATCAGTGCATGATCAGTCACGTGATCAGTGCATGATCAGCCACGTGATCAGTGCATGATCAGCCACGTGATCAGTGCATGATCAGTCACGTGATCAGTGCATGATCAGTCACGTGATCAGTGCATGATCAGTCACGTGATCAGTGCATGATCAGCCACGTGATCAGTGCATGATAGCCACGTGATCAGTGCATGATCAGTCACGTGATCAGTGCATGATCAGTCACGTGATCAGTGCATGATCAGCCACGTGATCAGTGCATGATCAGTCACGTGATCGTGCATGATCAGCCACGTGATCAGTGCATGATATCAGTGCATGATCAGCCACGTGATCAGTGCATGATAGCCACGTGATCAGTGCATGATCAGTCACGTGATCAGTGCATGATCAGCCACGTGATCAGTGCATGATAGCCACGTGATCAGTGCATGATCAGCCACGTGATCAGTGCATGATAGTCACGTGATCAGTGCATGATCAGTCACGTGATCGTGCATGATCAGCCACGTGATCAGTGCATGATATCAGTGCATGATCAGCCACGTGATCAGTGCATGATCAGCCACGTGATCAGTGCATGATCAGTCACGTGATCAGTGCATGATCAGTCAGTGACCAGTACATGGTAGCTACGTGATCAGTGCATGATCAGCCACGTGATCAGTGCATGATAGCCACGTGATCAGTGCATGATCAGTCACGTGATCAGTGCATGATCAGTCACGTGATCAGTGCATGATCAGCCACGTGATCAGTGCATGATCAGTCACGTGATCAGTGCATGGTAGCTACGTGATCAGTGCATGATCAGCCACGTGATCAGTGCATGATAGCTACGTGATCAGTGCATGATCAGCCACGTGAGCAGTGCATGATAGCCACGTGATCAGTGCATGATCAGTCACGTGATCAGTACATGATCAGTCACGTGAACAGTGCATGATCATTTACGTGATCTGTGCATGATCAGTCACGTGACCAGTATATGGTAGCTACGTGATCATTCCATGACGAGCCACGTGAGCAGTGCATGATAGCCACGTGATGTGTGCATGATCAGTTACGTGAGCAGAGTATGATCAGCCACGTGATCAGTGCATGAGTGCCACGTGATCAGTGCATGATATGTCACGTGACAGGTGTGTGATCAGCCACGTGAACAGTGCATGTTCAGCCACGTGATCAGTGCATGATAGCCACGTGATCAGTGCATGATCAGTTACGTGAGCAGTGTATGATCAGCCACGTGATCAGTGCATGGTCAGACACGTGAACAGTGTATGATCAGCCACGTGATCAGTGCATGATATCCAAGTGATCAGTGCATGATCAATCACGTGATCAGTGTATGATCAGCCACGTGAACAGTGCATGCTCAGTCACGTGATCAGGGCCTGCTGAGCTGCGTGATTACTGTCTGCTCATCTGCTTGACAATTGCCAGCTGAGCTGCACGATTCCTGCCTGTCATCTGCTTGACAATTGCCAGCTGTGCTGCGTAATTCCTGCCTGCTCAGCTGCTTGATTATTGCCAGCTGAGCAGCATGATTCCTCACAGCTGAGTTCCATGATTATTGCCTGCTGACTGTTTGATTCGTGCCTACTCAGCTCTTTGTTTATTGCCTCCAGAGGCACATGATCAGTGTATGATAGCAAACATGATCAGCGCATGATCAGTCACATGATCAGCGCCATTAAGTCACGTGATCACTACATGATAGTCATGTGATCAGTCCATGCTCAGTCACGGTATCAGTGCATGATCAGCCACGTGATCAGTGCATGATCAGCCACGTGATCAGTTCATGATAGCCATGTGATCAGTGCATGATCAGTCACGTGATCAGTGCATGATCAGGCACGTGATCAGTGCATGATCAGTCACCTGATGGGTGTATGATCAGTCACGTGACCAGTACATGGTAGCTACATGATCATTGCATGATCAGCCACGTGAGTAGTGCATGATAGCCACGTGATCAGTGCATGATCAGTCACGTGATCAGTGCATGATCAGTCATGTGATCAGTGCATGATCAGGCACGTGATCAGTGCATGATCAGCCACGTGATCAGTGCATGATAGCCACGTGATCAGTGCATGATCAGTCACGTGATCAGTGCATGATCAGTCACGTGATCAGTGCATGATCAGCCACGTGATCAGTGCATGATCAGCCACGTGATCAGTGCATGATCAGTCACGTGATCAGTGCATGATAGCTACGTGATCAGTGCATGATCAGCCACGTGATCAGTGCATGATAGCCACGTGATCAGTGCATGATCAGTCACGTGATCAGTGCATGATCAGTCACGTGATCAGTGCATGATCAGTCACGTGATCAGTGCATGATCAATTACGTGATCAGTGCATGATCAGTCACGTGACCAGTGCATGGTAGCTACGTGATCATTGCATGATCAGCCACGTGATCAGTGCATGATAGCCACGTGATCAGTGCATGATCAGTCACGTGATCAGTGTATGATCAGCCACGTGATCAGTGCATGATCAGTCACGTGATCAGTGCATGATATAGACGTGATCAGTGCATGATCAGTCACGTGATCAGTGCATGATCAGCCACGTGATCAGTGCATGATAGTCACGTGATCAGTGCATGATAGCCACGTGATCAGTGCATGATCAGTCACGTGATCAGTGCATGATCAGCCACGTGATCAGTGCATGATAGCCACGTGATCAGTGCATGATCAGTCACGTGATCAGTGCATGATCAGTCACGTGATCAGTGCATGATCAGCCACGTGATCAGTGCATGATCAGTCACGTGATCAGTGCATGATCAGTCACGTGATCAGTGCATGATCAGTCACGTGATCAGTGCATGATCAGTCACGTGATCAGTGCATGATCAGCCACGTGATCAGTGCATGATAGCCACGTGATCAGTGCATGATCAGTCACGTGATCAGTGCATGATCAGTCACGTGATCAGTGCATGATCAGCCACGTGATCAGTGCATGATCAGTCACGTGATCAGTGCATGATCAGCCACGTGATCAGTGCATGATATCAGTGCATGATCAGCCACGTGATCAGTGCATGATAGCCACGTGATCAGTGCATGATCAGTCACGTGATCAGTGCATGATCAGCCACGTGATCAGTGCATGATAGCCACGTGATCAGTGCATGATAGCCACGTGATCAGTGCATGATAGTCACGTGATCAGTGCATGATCAGTCACGTGATCGTGTGTGATCAGCCACGTGATCAGTGCATGATATCAGTGCATGATCAGCCACGTGATCAGTGCATGATCAGCCACGTGATCAGTGCATGATCAGTCACGTGATCAGTGCATGATCAGTCACGTGACCAGTACATGGTAGCTACGTGATCAGTGCATGATCAGCCACGTGATCAGTGCATGATAGCCACGTGATCAGTGCATGATCAGTCACGTGATCAGTGCATGATCAGTCACGTGATCAGTGCATGATCAGCCACGTGATCAGTGCATGATCAGTCACGTGATCAGTGCATGGTAGCTACGTGATCAGTGCATGATCAGCCACGTGATCAGTGCATGATAGCTACGTGATCAGTGCATGATCAGCCACGTGAGCAGTGCATGATAGCCACGTGATCAGTGCATGATCAGTCACGTGATCAGTGCATGATCAGTCACGTGATCAGTGCATGATCATTTACGTGATCAGTGCATGATCAGTCACGTGACCAGTATATGGTAGCTACGTGATCATTCCATGACGAGCCACGTGAGCAGTGCATGATAGCCACGTGATGTGTGCATGATCAGTTACGTGAGCAGTGTATGATCAGCCACGTGATCAGTGCATGAGTGCCACGTGATCAGTGCATGATATGTCACGTGACAGGTGTGTGATCAGCCACGTGAACAGTGCATGTTCAGCCACGTGATCAGTGCATGATAGCCACGTGATCAGTGCATGATCAGTTACGTGAGCAGTGTATGATCAGCCACGTGATCAGTGCATGGTCAGACACGTGAACAGTGTATGATCAGCCACGTGATCAGTGCATGATATCCAAGTGATCAGTGCATGATCAATCACGTGATCAGTGTATGATCAGCCACGTGAACAGTGCATGCTCAGTCACGTGATCAGGGCCTGCTGAGCTGCGTGATTACTGTCTGCTCATCTGCTTGACAATTGCCAGCTGAGCTGCACGATTCCTGCCTGTCATCTGCTTGACAATTGCCAGCTGTGCTGCGTAATTCCTGCCTGCTCAGCTGCTTGATTATTGCCAGCTGAGCAGCATGATTCCTCACAGCTGAGTTCCATGATTATTGCCTGCTGACTGTTTGATTCGTGCCTACTCAGCTCTTTGTTTATTGCCTCCAGAGGCACATGATCAGTGTATGATAGCAAACATGATCAGCGCATGATCAGTCACATGATCAGCGCCATTAAGTCACGTGATCACTACATGATAGTCATGTGATCAGTCCATGCTCAGTCACGGTATCAGTGCATGATCAGCCACGTGATCAGTGCATGATCAGCCACGTGATCAGTGCATGATAGCCATGTGATCAGTGCATGATCAGTCACGTGATCAGTGCATGATCAGGCACGTGATCAGTGCATGATCAGTCACCTGATGGGTGTATGATCAGTCACGTGACCAGTACATGGTAGCTACATGATCATTGCATGATCAGCCACGTGAGTAGTGCATGATAGCCACGTGATCAGTGCATGATCAGTCACGTGATCAGTGCATGATCAGTCATGTGATCAGTGCATGATCAGGCACGTGATCAGTGCATGATCAGCCACGTGATCAGTGCATGATAGCCACGTGATCAGTGCATGATCAGTCACGTGATCAGTGCATGATCAGTCACGTGATCAGTGCATGATCAGCCACGTGATCAGTGCATGATCAGCCACGTGATCAGTGCATGATCAGTCACGTGATCAGTGCATGATAGCTACGTGATCAGTGCATGATCAGCCACGTGATCAGTGCATGATAGCCACGTGATCAGTGCATGATCAGTCACGTGATCAGTGCATGATCAGTCACGTGATCAGTGCATGATCAGTCACGTGATCAGTGCATGATCAGTCACGTGATCAGTGCATGATCAGTCACGTGATCAGTGCATGATAGCACGTGATCAGTGCATGATCAGCCACGTGATCAGTGCATGATAGCCACGTGATCAGTGCATGATCAGTCACGTGATCAGTGTATGATCATCCACGTGATCAGTGCATGATCAGTCACGTGATCAGTGCATGATATAGACGTGATCAGTGCATGATCAGTCACGTGATCAGTGCATGATCAGCCACGTGATCAGTGCATGATAGCCACGTGATCAGTGCATGATAGCCAGTGATCAGTGCATGATCAGTCACGTGATCAGTGCATGATCAGCCACGTGATCAGTGCATGATAGCCACTGATCAGTGCATGATCAGTCACGTGATCAGTGCATGATCAGTCACGTGATCAGTGCATGATCAGCCACGTGATCAGTGCATGATCAGCCACGTGATCAGTGCATGATCAGTCACGTGATCAGTGCATGATCAGTCACGTGATCAGTGCATGATCAGTCACGTGATCAGTGCATGATCAGCCACGTGATCAGTGCATGATAGCCACGTGATCAGTGCATGATCAGTCACGTGATCAGTGCATGATCAGCCACGTGATCAGTGCATGATCAGCCACGTGATCAGTGCATGATCAATTACGTGATCAGTGCATGATCAGTCACGTGACCAGTACATGGTAGCTACGTGATCATTGCATGATCAGCCACGTGATCAGTGCATGATAGCCACGTGATCAGTGCATGATAGCCACGTGATCAGTGCATGATCAGTCATGTGATACGTGTGTGATCAGCCACGTGATCAGTGCATGATATCCACGTGATCAGTGCATGATCAGCCACGTGATCAGTGCATGAGAGCCACGTGATCAGTGCATGATCAGTCACGTGATACATGTGTGATCAGCCACGTGATCAGTGCATGATGAGCCACGTGATCAGTGCAGATCAATTACGTGATCAGTGCATGATCAGTCACGTGACCAGTACATGGTTGCTACGTGATCGTTGCATGATCAGCCACGTGAGCAGAGCATGATAGCCACGTGATCAGTGCATGATCAGTCACGTGATCAGTACATGATCAGTCACGTGAACAGTGCATGATCATTTACGTGATCAGTGCATGATCAGTCACGTGACCAGTATATGGTAGCTACGTGATCATTCCATGACGAGCCACGTGAGCAGTGCATGATAGCCACGTGATGTGTGCATGAGTTACGTGAGCAGAGTATGATCAGCCACGTGATCAGTGCATGAGTGCCACGTGATCAGTGCATGATATGTCACGTGACAGGTGTGTGATCAGCCACGTGAACAGTGCATGTTCAGCCACGTGATCAGTGCATGATAGCCACGTGATCAGTGCATGATCAGTTACGTGAGCAGTGTATGATCAGCCACGTGATCAGTGCATGGTCAGACACGTGAACAGTGTATGATCAGCCACGTGATCAGTGCATGATATCCAAGTGATCAGTGCATGATCATCACGTGATCAGTGTATGATCAGCCACGTGAACAGTGCATGCTCAGTCACGTGATCTGGGCCTGCTGAGCTGCGTGATTACTGTCTGCTCATCTGCTTGACAATTGCCAGCTGAGCTGCACGATTCCTGCCTGTCATCTGCTTGACAATTGCCAGCTGTGCTGCGTAATTCCTGCCTGCTCAGCTGCTTGATTATTGCCAGCTGAGCAGCATGATTCCTCACACCTGAGTTCCATGATTATTGCCTGCTGACTGTTTGATTCGTGCCTACTCAGCTCTTTGTTTATTGCCTCCAGAGGCACATGATCAGTGTATGATAGCAAACATGATCAGCGCATGATCAGTCACATGATCAGCGCCATTAAGTCACGTGATCACTACATGATAGTCATGTGATCAGTCCATGCTCAGTCACGGTATCAGTGCATGATCAGCCACGTGATCAGTGCATGATCTGTCACAAGATTAGTGTATGATCATCCACGTGATCAGTGCATGCAGTCATGTGATCAGTGCATGATATAGACGTGATCAGTGCATGATCAGTCTCGTGATCAGTGCATGATAGCCACGTGATCAGTGCATGATCAGTCACCTGATGGGTGTATGATCATTCACGTGACCTGTACATGGTAGCTACATGATCATTGCATGATCAGCCACGTGAGTAGTGCATGATAGCCACGTGATCAGTGCATGATCAGTCACGTGATCAGTGCATGATCAGTCATGTGACCAGTACATGGTAGCTGCGTGATCATGGCATGATCAGCCACGTGAGCAGTGCATGATAGCCACGTGATCAGTGCATGATCAGACACGTGATCAGTGCATGATCAGTCACGTGATCAGTGCATGATCAGCCACGTGATCAGTGCATGATCAGGCACGTGATCAGTGCATGTCAGCCAAGTGATCAGTGCATGATAGCCACGTGATCAGTGCATGATCAGTCACGTGATCAGTGCATGATCAGTTACGTGATCAGTGCATGATCAGCCACGTGATCAGTGCATGATCAGCCACGTGATCAGTGCATGATCAATTACGTGATCAGTGCATGATCAGTCACGTGACCAGTACATGGTAGCTACGTGATCATTGCATGATCAGCCACGTGATCAGTGCATGATAGCCACGTGATCAGTGCATGATAGCCACGTGATCAGTGCATGATCAGTCATGTGATACGTGTGTGATCAGCCACGTGATCAGTGCATGATATCCACGTGATCAGTGCATGACAGCCACGTGATCAGTGCATGATAGCCACGTGATCAGTGCATGATCAGTCACGTGATACATGTGTGATCAGCCACGTGATCAGTGCATGATGAGCCACGTGATCAGTGCATGATCAATTACGTGATCAGTGCATGATCAGTCACGTGATCAGTGCATGATCAGTCACGTGATCAGTGCATGATCAGCCACGTGATCAGTGCATGATCAGTCACGTGATCAGTGCATGATCAGCCACGTGATCAGTGCATGATATCAGTGCATGATCAGCCACGTGATCAGTGCATGATCAGCCACGTGATCAGTGCATGATCAGTCACGTGATCAGTGCATGATCAGCCACGTGATCAGTGCATGATAGCCACGTGATCAGTGCATGATAGCCACGTGATCAGTGCATGATAGTCACGTGATCAGTGCATGATCAGTCACGTGATCAGTGCATGATCAGCCACGTGATCAGTGCATGATCAGCCACGTGATCAGTGCATGATCAGCCACGTGATCAGTGCATGATCAGTCACGTGATCAGTGCATGATAGCTACGTGATCAGTGCATGATCAGCCACGTGATCAGTGCATGATCAGCCACGTGATCAGTGCATGATCAGCCACGTGATCAGTGCATGATCATCACGTGATCAGTGCATGATCAGTCACGTGATCAGTGTATGATCAGCCACGTGAACAGTGCATGCTCAGTCACGTGATCAGGGCCTGCTGAGCTGCGTGATTACTGTCTGCTCATCTGCTTGACAATTGCCAGCTGAGCTGCACGATTCCTGCCTGTCATCTGCTTGACAATTGCCAGCTGTGCTGCGTAATTCCTGCCTGCTCAGCTGCTTGATTATTGCCAGCTGAGCAGCATGATTCCTCACAGCTGAGTTCCATGATTATTGCCTGCTGACTGTTTGATTCGTGCCTACTCAGCTCTTTGTTTATTGCCTCCAGAGGCACATGATCAGTGTATGATAGCAAACATGATCAGCGCATGATCAGTCACATGATCAGCGCCATTAAGTCACGTGATCAGTCCATGCTCAGTCACGGTATCAGTGCATGATCAGCCACGTGATCAGTGCATGATCTGTCACATGATTAGTGTATGATCATCCACGTGATCAGTGCATGGGCAGTCATGTGATCAGTGCATGATATAGACGTGATCAGTGCATGATCAGTCATGATCAGTGCATGATAGCCACGTGATCAGTGCATGATCAGTCACCTGATGGGTGTATGATCATTCACGTGACCTGTACATGGTAGCTACATGATCATTGCATGATCAGCCACGTGAGTAGTGCATGATAGCCACGTGATCACTGCATGATCAGTCACGTGATCAGTGCATGATCAGTCATGTGACCAGTACATGGTAGCTGCGTGATCATGCATGATCAGCCACGTGAGCAGTGCATGATAGCCACGTGATCAGTGCATGATCAGTCACGTGATCAGTGCATGATCAGTCACGTGATCAGTGCATGATCAGCCACGTGATCAGTGCATGATCAGGCACGTGATCAGTGTATGATCAGCCACGTGATCAGTGCATGATAGCCACGTGATCAGTGCATGATCAGTCACGTGATCAGTGCATGATCAGTCACGTGATCAGTGCATGATCAGCCACGTGATCAGTGCATGATCAGCCACGTGATCAGTGCATGATCAATTACGTGATCAGTGCATGATCAGTCACGTGACCAGTACATGGTAGCTACGTGATCAGTGCATGATCAGCCACGTGATCAGTGCATGATAGCCACGTGATCAGTGCATGATCAGCCACGTGATCAGTGCATGATCAGTCACGTGATCGTGTGTGATCAGCCACGTGATCAGTGCATGATCAGCCACGTGATCAGTGCATGATCAGCCACGTGATCAGTGCATGATCAGTCACGTGATCAGTGCATGATAGCCACGTGATCAGTGCATGATCAGCCACGTGATCAGTGCATGATAGCCACGTGATCAGTGCATGATCAGTCACGTGATCAGTGCATGATCAGCCACGTGATCAGTGCATGATAGCCACGTGATCAGTGCATGATCAGCCACGTGATCAGTGCATGATAGCCACGTGATCAGTGCATGATCAGTCACGTGATCATGTGTGATCAGCCACGTGATCAGTGCATGATCAATTACGTGATCAGTGCATGATCAGTCACGTGATCAGTGCATGATTGCTACGTGATCAGTGCATGATCAGCCACGTGATCAGTGCATGATAGCCACGTGATCAGTGCATGATCAGTCACGTGATCAGTGCATGATCAGTCACGTGATCAGTGCATGATCATTTACGTGATCAGTGCATGATCAGTCACGTGACCAGTATATGGTAGCTACGTGATCATTGCATGACAGCCACGTGATCAGTGCATGATAGCCACGTGATGTGTGCATGATCAGTTACGTGATCAGTGTATGATCAGCCACGTGATCAGTGCATGAGTGCCACGTGATCAGTGCATGATAGTCACGTGATCAGTGTGTGATCAGCCACGTGATCAGTGCATGATCAGCCACGTGATCAGTGCATGATAGCCACGTGATCAGTGCATGATCAGTCACGTGATCAGTGCATGATCAGCCACGTGATCAGTGCATGATCAGTCACGTGATCAGTGCATGATCAGCCACGTGATCAGTGCATGATATCCACGTGATCAGTGCATGATCATCACGTGATCAGTGCATGATCAGCCACGTGATCAGTGCATGATCAGTCACGTGATCAGTGCATGATCAGCCACGTGATCAGTGCATGATCAGCCACGTGATCAGTGCATGATCAATTACGTGATCAGTGCATGATCAGTCACGTGACCAGTGCATGGTAGCTACGTGATCAGTGCATGATCAGCCACGTGATCAGTGCATGATAGCCACGTGATCAGTGCATGATAGCCACGTGATCAGTGCATGATCAGTCACGTGATACGTGTGTGATCAGCCACGTGATCAGTGCATGATAGCCACGTGATCAGTGCATGATAGCCACGTGATCAGTGCATGATAGCCACGTGATCAGTGCATGATCAGTCACGTGATACGTGTGTGATCAGCCACGTGATCAGTGCATGATCAGTCACGTGATCAGTGCATGATCAATTACGTGATCAGTGCATGATCAGCCACGTGATCAGTGCATGGTTGCTACGTGATCAGTGCATGATCAGCCACGTGATCAGTGCATGATAGCCACGTGATCAGTGCATGATCAGCCACGTGATCAGTGCATGATCAGTCACGTGATCAGTGCATGATCAGTCACGTGATCAGTGCATGATCAGTCACGTGATCAGTGCATGATCATTTACGTGATCTGTGCATGATCAGTCACGTGACCAGTATATGGTAGCTACGTGATCATTGCATGATCAGCCACGTGAGCAGTGCATGATAGCCACGTGATGTGTGCATGATCAGTTACGTGAGCAGAGTATGATCAGCCACGTGATCAGTGCATGAGTGCCACGTGATCAGTGCATGATATGTCACGTGACAGGTGTGTGATCAGCCACGTGAACAGTGCATGTTCAGCCACGTGATCAGTGCATGATAGCCACGTGATCAGTGCATGATCAGTTACGTGAGCAGTGTATGATCAGCCACGTGATCAGTGCATGGTCAGACACGTGAACAGTGTATGATCAGCCACGTGATCAGTGCATGATATCCAAGTGATCAGTGCATGATCAATCACGTGATCAGTGTATGATCAGCCACGTGAACAGTGCATGCTCAGTCACGTGATCAGGGCCTGCTGAGCTGCGTGATTACTGTCTGCTCATCTGCTTGACAATTGCCAGCTGAGCTGCACGATTCCTGCCTGTCATCTGCTTGACAATTGCCAGCTGTGCTGCGTAATTCCTGCCTGCTCAGCTGCTTGATTATTGCCAGCTGAGCAGCATGATTCCTCACAGCTGAGTTCCATGATTATTGCCTGCTGACTGTTTGATTCGTGCCTACTCAGCTCTTTGTTTATTGCCTCCAGAGGCACATGATCAGTGTATGATAGCAAACATGATCAGCGCATGATCAGTCACATGATCAGCGCCATTAAGTCACGTGATCACTACATGATAGTCATGTGATCAGTCCATGCTCAGTCACGGTATCAGTGCATGATCAGCCACGTGATCAGTGCATGATCTGTCACATGATTAGTGTATGATCATCCACGTGATCAGTGCATGGGCAGTCATGTGATCAGTGCATGATATAGACGTGATCAGTGCATGATCAGTCTCGTGATCAGTGCATGATAGCCACGTGATCAGTGCATGATCAGTCACCTGATGGGTGTATGATCATTCACGTGACCTGTACATGGTAGCTACATGATCATTGCATGATCAGCCACGTGAGTAG
This sequence comes from Bos javanicus, assembly GCF_032452875.1. Lineage (NCBI taxonomy): Eukaryota > Metazoa > Chordata > Mammalia > Artiodactyla > Bovidae > Bos > Bos javanicus. Next base: position 819,543 of record NW_026893611.1, on the reverse strand, counting down.
TGCATGATAGCCACGTGATCACTGCATGATCAGTCACGTGATCAGTGCATGATCAGTCATGTGACCAGTACATGGTAGCTGCGTGATCATGCATGATCAGCCACGTGAGCAGTGCATGATAGCCACGTGATCAGTGCATGATCAGTCACGTGATCAGTGCATGATCAGTCACGTGATCAGTGCATGATCAGCCACGTGATCAGTGCATGATCAGCCACGTGATCAGTGCATGATCAGCCACGTGATCAGTGCATGATAGCCACGTGATCAGTGCATGATCAGTCACGTGATCAGTGCATGATCAGTCACGTGATCAGTGCATGATCAGCCACGTGATCAGTGCATGATCAGCCACGTGATCAGTGCATGATCAATTGTGATCAGTGCATGATCAGTCACGTGATCAGTGCATGATAGCCACGTGATCAGTGCATGATCAGCCACGTGATCAGTGCATGATCAGTCACGTGATCAGTGCATGATCAGCCACGTGATCAGTGCATGATCAGTCACGTGATCAGTGCATGATCAGCCACGTGATCAGTGCATGATAGCCACGTGATCAGTGCATGATCAGTCACGTGATCAGTGCATGATCAGCCACGTGATCAGTGCATGAGTGCCACGTGATCAGTGCATGATATGTCACGTGACAGGTGTGTGATCAGCCACGTGAACAGTGCATGTTCAGCCACGTGATCAGTGCATGATAGCCACGTGATCAGTGCATGATCAGTTACGTGAGCAGTGTATGATCAGCCACGTGATCAGTGCATGGTCAGACACGTGAACAGTGTATGATCAGCCACGTGATCAGTGCATGATATCCAAGTGATCAGTGCATGATCATCACGTGATCAGTGTATGATCAGCCACGTGAACAGTGCATGCTCAGTCACGTGATCAGGGCCTGCTGAGCTGCGTGATTACTGTCTGCTCATCTGCTTGACAATTGCCAGCTGAGCTGCACGATTCCTGCCTGTCATCTGCTTGACAATTGCCAGCTGTGCTGCGTAATTCCTGCCTGCTCAGCTGCTTGATTATTGCCAGCTGAGCAGCATGATTCCTCACACCTGAGTTCCATGATTATTGCCTGCTGACTGTTTGATTCGTGCCTACTCAGCTCTTTGTTTATTGCCTCCAGAGGCACATGATCAGTGTATGATAGCAAACATGATCAGCGCATGATCAGTCACATGATCAGCGCCATTAAGTCACGTGATCACTACATGATAGTCATGTGATCAGTCCATGCTCAGTCACGGTATCAGTGCATGATCAGCCACGTGATCAGTGCATGATCAGCCACGTGATCAGTGCATGATAGCCATGTGATCAGTGCATGATCAGTCACGTGATCAGTGCATGATCAGCAGGTGATCAGTGCATGATCAGCCACGTGATCAGTGCATGATCAGTCACCTGATGGGTGTATGATCAGTCACGTGACCTGTACATGGTAGCTACATGATCATTGCATGATCAGCCACGTGAGTAGTGCATGATAGCCACGTGATCAGTGCATGATCAGTCACGTGATCAGTGCATGATCAGTCATGTGATCAGTGCATGATCAGGCACGTGATCAGTGCATGATCAGCCACGTGATCAGTGCATGATAGCCACGTGATCAGTGCATGATCAGTCACGTGATCAGTGCATGATCAGCCACGTGATCAGTGCATGATCAGTCACGTGATCAGTGCATGATCAGCCACGTGATCAGTGCATGATCAGTCACGTGATCAGTGCATGATATAGACGTGATCAGTGCATGATCAGTCACGTGATCAGTGCATGATCAGCCACGTGATCAGTGCATGATAGCCACGTGATCAGTGCATGATAGCCACGTGATCAGTGCATGATCAGTCACGTGATCAGTGCATGATCAGCCACGTGATCAGTGCATGATAGCCACGTGATCAGTGCATGATCAGTCACGTGATCAGTGCATGATCAGTCACGTGATCAGTGCATGATCAGCCACGTGATCAGTGCATGATCAGTCACGTGATCAGTGCATGATCAGTCACGTGATCAGTGCATGATCATTTACGTGATCAGTGCATGATCAGTCACGTGACCAGTATATGGTAGCTACGTGATCATTGCATGACAGCCACGTGAGCAGTGCATGATAGCCACGTGATGTGCATGATCAGTTACGTGATCAGTGTATGATCAGCCACGTGATCAGTGCATGAGTGCCACGTGATCAGTGCATGATATGTCACGTGACAGTGTGTGATCAGCCACGTGATCAGTGCATGATCAGCCACGTGATCAGTGCATGATAGCCACGTGATCAGTGCATGATCAGTACGTGAGCAGTGTATGATCAGCCACGTGATCAGTGCATGGTCAGACACGTGATCAGTGTATGATCAGCCACGTGATCAGTGCATGATATCCACGTGATCAGTGCATGATCAATCACGTGATCAGTGTATGATCAGCCACGTGAACAGTGCATGATCAGTCACGTGATCAGTGCATGATGAGCTGCGTGATTACTGTCTGCTCATCTGCTTGACAATTGCCAGCTGAGCTGCACGATTCCTGCCTGTCATCTGCTTGACAATTGCCAGCTGTGCTGCGTGCCTGCATGAATTGCCAGCTGATCAGCATGATCACGTGAACAGTGCATGCTCAGTCACGTGATCAGGGCCTGCTGAGCTGCGTGATTACTGTCTGCTCATCTGCTTGACAATTGCCAGCTGAGCTGCACGATTCCTGCCTGTCATCTGCTTGACAATTGCCAGCTGTGCTGCGTAATTCCTGCCTGCTCAGCTGCTTGATTATTGCCAGCTGAGCAGCATGATTCCTCACAGCTGAGTTCCATGATTATTGCCTGCTGACTGTTTGATTCGTGCCTACTCAGCTCTTTGTTTATTGCCTCCAGAGGCACATGATCAGTGTATGATAGCAAACATGATCAGCGTGCAGTCACAAATCATAAGTCACGTGATCACCATGATCAGTCATGTGATCAGTGCATGATCAGCCACGTGATCAGTGCATGATCAGCCACGTGATCAGTGCATGATAGCCACGTGATCAGTGCATGATCAGTCACGTGATCAGTGCATGATCAGCCACGTGATCAGTGCATGATCAGTCACGTGATCAGTGCATGATCAGTCACGTGACCAGTACATGGTAGCTACATGATCATTGCATGATCAGCCACGTGATAGTGCATGATAGCCACGTGATCAGTGCATGATCAGTCACGTGATCAGTGCATGATCAGCCATGTGATCAGTGCATGATCAGGCACGTGATCAGTGCATGATCAGCCACGTGATCAGTGCATGATAGCCACGTGATCAGTGCATGATCAGTCACGTGATCAGTGCATGATCAGTCACGTGATCAGTGCATGATCAGCCACGTGATCAGTGCATGATCAGCCACGTGATCAGTGCATGATCAGTCACGTGATCAGTATATGTAGCTACGTGATCAGTGCATGATCAGCCACGTGATCAGTGCATGATAGCCACGTGATCAGTGCATGATCAGTCACGTGATCAGTGCATGATCAGTCACGTGATCAGTGCATGATCAGTCACTGATCAGTGCATGATCAATTACGTGATCAGTGCATGATCAGTCACGTGATCAGTGCATGATAGCTACGTGATCAGTGCATGATCAGCCACGTGATCAGTGCATGATAGCCACGTGATCAGTGCATGATCAGTCACGTGATCAGTGTATGATCATCCACGTGATCAGTGCATGATCAGTGTGATCAGTGCATGATATAGACGTGATCAGTGCATGATCAGTCACGTGATCAGTGCATGATCAGCCACGTGATCAGTGCATGATAGCCACGTGATCAGTGCATGATAGCCAGTGATCAGTGCATGATCAGTCACGTGATCAGTGCATGATCAGCCACGTGATCAGTGCATGATAGCCACTGATCAGTGCATGATCAGTCACGTGATCAGTGCATGATCAGTCACGTGATCAGTGCATGATCAGCCACGTGATCAGTGCATGATCAATTACGTGATCAGTGCATGATCAGTCACGTGATCAGTGCATGATCAGTCACGTGATCAGTGCATGATCAGTCACGTGATCAGTGCATGATCAGCCACGTGATCAGTGCATGATCAGTCACGTGATCAGTGCATGATCAGTCACGTGATCAGTGCATGATCAGCCACGTGATCAGTGCATGATCAGTCACGTGATCAGTGTATGATCAGCCACGTGATCAGTGCATGATATCAGTGCATGATCAGCCACGTGATCAGTGCATGATAGCCACGTGATCAGTGCATGATCAGTCACGTGATCAGTGCATGATCAGCCACGTGATCAGTGCATGATAGCCACGTGATCAGTGCATGATAGCCACGTGATCAGTGCATGATAGTCACGTGATCAGTGCATGATCAGTCACGTGATACGTGTGTGATCAGCCACGTGATCAGTGCATGATAGCCACGTGATCAGTGCATGATAGCCACGTGATCAGTGCATGATAGTCACGTGATCAGTGCATGATCAGTCACGTGATACGTGTGTGATCAGCCACGTGATCAGTGCATGATGAGCCACGTGATCAGTGCAGGATCAATTACGTGATCAGTGCATGATCAGTCACGTGACCAGTACATGGTTGCTACGTGATCGTGCATGATCAGCCACGTGAGCAGTGCATGATAGCCACGTGATCAGTGCATGATCAGTCACGTGATCAGTACATGATCAGTCACGTGAACAGTGCATGATCATTTACGTGATCAGTGCATGATCAGTCACGTGACCAGTATATGGTAGCTACGTGATCATTCCATGACGAGCCACGTGAGCAGTGCATGATAGCCACGTGATGTGTGCATGATGAGTTACGTGAGCAGAGTATGATCAGCCACGTGATCAGTGCATGAGTGCCACGTGATCAGTGCATGATATGTCACGTGACAGGTGTGTGATCAGCCACGTGAACAGTGCATGTTCAGCCACGTGATCAGTGCATGATAGCCACGTGATCAGTGCATGATCAGTCACGTGATCAGTGCATGATAGCCACGTGATCAGTGCATGATCAGTACGTGAGCAGTGTATGATCAGCCACGTGATCAGTGCATGGTCAGACACGTGAACAGTGTATGATCAGCCACGTGATCAGTGCATGATATCCAAGTGATCAGTGCATGATCAATCACGTGATCAGTGTATGATCAGCCACGTGAACAGTGCATGCTCAGTCACGTGATCAGGGCCTGCTGAGCTGCGTGATTACTGTCTGCTCATCTGCTTGACAATTGCCAGCTGAGCTGCACGATTCCTGCCTGTCATCTGCTTGACAATTGCCAGCTGTGCTGCGTAATTCCTGCCTGCTCAGCTGCTTGATTATTGCCAGCTGAGCAGCATGATTCCTCACAGCTGAGTTCCATGATTATTGCCTGCTGACTGTTTGATTCGTGCCTACTCAGCTCTTTGTTTATTGCCTCCAGAGGCACATGATCAGTGTATGATAGCAAACATGATCAGCGCATGATCAGTCACATGATCAGCGCCATTAAGTCACGTGATCACTACATGATAGTCATGTGATCAGTCCATGCTCAGTCACGGTATCAGTGCATGATCAGCCACGTGATCAGTGCATGATCTGTCACATGATTAGTGTATGATCATCCACGTGATCAGTGCATGGGCAGTCATGTGATCAGTGCATGATATAGACGTGATCAGTGCATGATCAGTCTCGTGATCAGTGCATGATAGCCACGTGATCAGTGCATGATCAGTCACCTGATGGGTGTATGATCATTCACGTGACCTGTACATGGTAGCTACATGATCATTGCATGATCAGCCACGTGAGTAGTGCATGATAGCCACGTGATCAGTGCATGATCAGTCACGTGATCAGTGCATGATCAGTCATGTGACCAGTACATGGTAGCTGCGTGATCATGCATGATCAGCCACGTGAGCAGTGCATGATAGCCACGTGATCAGTGCATGATCAGTCACGTGATCAGTGCATGATCAGCCACGTGATCAGTGCATGATCAGTCACGTGATCAGTGCATGATCAGCCACGTGATCAGTGCATGATCAGCCACGTGATCAGTGCATGATCAGTCACGTGATCAGTGCATGATCAGCCACGTGATCAGTGCATGATCAGCCACGTGATCAGTGCATGATCAATTACGTGATCAGTGCATGATCAGTCACGTGATCAGTGCATGATAGCCACGTGATCAGTGCATGATCAGTCACGTGATCAGTGTGTGATCAGCCACGTGAACAGTGCATGCTCAGTCACGTGATCAGGGCCTGCTGAGCTGCGTGATTACTGTCTGCTCATCTGCTTGACAATTGCCAGCTGAGCTGCACGATTCCTGCCTGTCATCTGCTTGACAATTGCCACCTGTGCTGCATAATTCCTGCCTGCTCATCTGCTTGATTATTGCCAGCTGAGCAGCATGATTTCTCAGAGCTGAGTTCCATGATTATTGCCTGCTGATTCCTGCCTACTCAGCTCTTTGTTCATTGCCTCCAGAGGCACATGATCAGTGTATGACAGAAACATGATCAGCACATGATCAGTCACATGATCAGTGCATGATAAGCCACGTGATCAGTGCATGATCAATTACGTGATCAGTGCATGATCAGTCACGTGATCAGTGCATGATAGCTGCGTGATCAGTGCATGATCAGCCACGTGATCAGTGCATGATCAGTCACGTGATCAGTGCATGATCAGCCACGTGATCAGTGCATGATCAGTCACGTGATCAGTGCATGTAGCTACGTGATCAGTGCATGATCAGCCACGTGATCAGTGCATGATAGCCACGTGATCAGTGCATGATCAGCCACGTGATCAGTGCATGATAGCCACGTGATCAGTGCATGATCAGTCACGTGATCAGTGCATGATCAGTCACGTGATCAGTGTGATCAGCCACGTGATCAGTGCATGATCAGCCACGTGATCAGTGCATGATCAGTACGTGATCAGTGCATGATCAGTCACGTGATCAGTGCATGATCAGTCACGTGATCAGTGCATGATCAGTTACGTGATCAGTGCATGATCAGTCACGTGACCAGTATATGGTAGCTACGTGATCATTGCATGACAGCCACGTGATCAGTGCATGATAGCCACGTGATCAGTGCATGATCAGTCACGTGATCAGTGTATGATCAGCCACGTGATCAGTGCATGAGTGCCACGTGATCAGTGCATGATAGTCACGTGATCAGTGCATGATCAGCCACGTGATCAGTGCATGATCAGCCACGTGATCAGTGCATGATAGCCACGTGATCAGTGCATGATCAGTTACGTGATCAGTGCATGATCAGCCACGTGATCAGTGCATGATCAGACACGTGATCAGTGTATGATCAGCCACGTGATCAGTGCATGATAGCCACGTGATCAGTGCATGATCAGTCACGTGATCAGTGTATGATCAGCCACGTGATCAGTGCATGATCAGTCACGTGATCAGGCCTGATGAGCTGCGTGATTACTGTCTGCTCATCTGCTTGACAATTGCCAGCTGAGCTGCACGATTCCTGCCTGTCATCTGCTTGACAATTGCCAGCTGTGCTGTGTAATTCCTGCCTGATCAGTGCATGATCATTGCCAGCTGATCAGCATGATTCACGTGAACAGTGCATGCTCAGTCACGTGATCAGGGCCTGCTGAGCTGCGTGATTACTGTCTGCTCATCTGCTTGACAATTGCCAGCTGAGCTGCACGATTCCTGCCTGTCATCTGCTTGACAATTGCCAGCTGTGCTGCGTAATTCCTGCCTGCTCAGCTGCTTGATTATTGCCAGCTGAGCAGCATGATTCCTCACAGCTGAGTTCCATGATTATTGCCTGCTGACTGTTTGATTCGTGCCTACTCAGCTCTTTGTTTATTGCCTCCAGAGGCACATGATCAGTGTATGATAGCAAACATGATCAGTGCATGATCAGTCACATGATCAGCGCCATTAAGTCACGTGATCACTACATGATAGTCATGTGATCAGTCCATGCTCAGTCACGGTATCAGTGCATGATCAGCCACGTGATCAGTGCATGATCAGCCACGTGATCAGTGCATGATAGCCATGTGATCAGTGCATGATCAGTCACGTGATCAGTGCATGATCAGGCACGTGATCAGTGCATGATCAGTCACCTGATGGGTGCATGATCAGTCACGTGACCAGTACATGGTAGCTACATGATCATTGCATGATCAGCCACGTGAGTAGTGCATGATAGCCACGTGATCAGTGCATGATCAGTCACGTGATCAGTGCATGATCAGTCATGTGATCAGTGCATGATCAGGCACGTGATCAGTGCATGATCAGCCACGTGATCAGTGCATGATAGCCACGTGATCAGTGCATGATCAGTCACGTGATCAGTGCATGATCAGTCACGTGATCAGTGCATGATCAGCCACGTGATCAGTGCATGATCAGCCACGTGATCAGTGCATGATCAGTCACGTGATCAGTGCATGATAGCTACGTGATCAGTGCATGATCAGCCACGTGATCAGTGCATGATAGCCACGTGATCAGTGCATGATCAGTCACGTGATCAGTGCATGATCAGTCACGTGATCAGTGCATGATCAGTCACGTGATCAGTGCATGATCAATTACGTGATCAGTGCATGATCAGTCACGTGATCAGTGCATGATAGCCACGTGATCAGTGCATGATCAGCCACGTGATCAGTGCATGATAGCCACGTGATCAGTGCATGATCAGTCACGTGATCAGTGTATGATCATCCACGTGATCAGTGCATGATCAGTCACGTGATCAGTGCATGATATAGACGTGATCAGTGCATGATCAGTCACGTGATCAGTGCATGATCAGCCACGTGATCAGTGCATGATAGCCACGTGATCAGTGCATGATAGCCACGTGATCAGTGCATGATCAGTCACGTGATCAGTGCATGATCAGCCACGTGATCAGTGCATGATAGCCACTGATCAGTGCATGATCAGTCACGTGATCAGTGCATGATCAGTCACGTGATCAGTGCATGATCAGCCACGTGATCAGTGCATGATCAGCCACGTGATCAGTGCATGATCAGTCACGTGATCAGTGCATGATCAGTCACGTGATCAGTGCATGATCAGTCACGTGATCAGTGCATGATCAGCCACGTGATCAGTGCATGATAGCCACGTGATCAGTGCATGATCAGTCACGTGATCAGTGCATGATCAGTCACGTGATCAGTGCATGATCAGCCACGTGATCAGTGCATGATCAGTCACGTGATCAGTGTGATCAGCCACGTGATCAGTGCATGATATCAGTGCATGATCAGCCACGTGATCAGTGCATGATAGCCACGTGATCAGTGCATGATCAGTCACGTGATAGTGCATGATCAGCCACGTGATCAGTGCATGATAGCCACGTGATCAGTGCATGATCAGCCACGTGATCAGTGCATGATAGTCACGTGATCAGTGCATGATCAGTCACGTGATCAGTGCATGATCAGCCACGTGATCAGTGCATGATATCAGTGCATGATCAGCCACGTGATCAGTGCATGATCAGCCACGTGATCAGTGCATGATCAGTCACGTGATCAGTGCATGATCAGTCAGTGATCAGTACATGATAGCTACGTGATCAGTGCATGATCAGCCACGTGATCAGTGCATGATAGCCACGTGATCAGTGCATGATCAGTCACGTGATCAGTGCATGATCAGTCACGTGATCAGTGCATGATCAGCCACGTGATCAGTGCATGATCAGTCACGTGATCAGTGCATGGTAGCTACGTGATCAGTGCATGATCAGCCACGTGATCAGTGCATGATAGCTACGTGATCAGTGCATGATCAGCCACGTGAGCAGTGCATGATAGCCACGTGATCAGTGCATGATCAGTCACGTGATCAGTACATGATCAGTCACGTGAACAGTGCATGATCATTTACGTGATCAGTGCATGATCAGTCACGTGACCAGTATATGGTAGCTACGTGATCATTCCATGACGAGCCACGTGAGCAGTGCATGATAGCCACGTGATGTGTGCATGATCAGTTACGTGAGCAGAGTATGATCAGCCACGTGATCAGTGCATGAGTGCCACGTGATCAGTGCATGATATGTCACGTGACAGGTGTGTGATCAGCCACGTGAACAGTGCATGTTCAGCCACGTGATCAGTGCATGATAGCCACGTGATCAGTGCATGATCAGTTACGTGAGCAGTGTATGATCAGCCACGTGATCAGTGCATGGTCAGACACGTGAACAGTGTATGATCAGCCACGTGATCAGTGCATGATATCCAAGTGATCAGTGCATGATCAATCACGTGATCAGTGTATGATCAGCCACGTGAACAGTGCATGCTCAGTCACGTGATCAGGGCCTGCTGAGCTGCGTGATTACTGTCTGCTCATCTGCTTGACAATTGCCAGCTGAGCTGCACGATTCCTGCCTGTCATCTGCTTGACAATTGCCAGCTGTGCTGCGTAATTCCTGCCTGCTCAGCTGCTTGATTATTGCCAGCTGAGCAGCATGATTCCTCACAGCTGAGTTCCATGATTATTGCCTGCTGACTGTTTGATTCGTGCCTACTCAGCTCTTTGTTTATTGCCTCCAGAGGCACATGATCAGTGTATGATAGCAAACATGATCAGCGCATGATCAGTCACATGATCAGCGCCATTAAGTCACGTGATCACTACATGATAGTCATGTGATCAGTCCATGCTCAGTCACGGTATCAGTGCATGATCAGCCACGTGATCAGTGCATGATCAGCCACGTGATCAGTGCATGATAGCTATGTGATCAGTGCATGATCAGTCACGTGATCAGTGCATGATCAGGCACGTGATCAGTGCATGATCAGTCACCTGATGGGTGTATGATCAGTCACGTGACCAGTACATGGTAGCTACATGATCATTGCATGATCAGCCACGTGAGTAGTGCATGATAGCCACGTGATCAGTGCATGATCAGTCACGTGATCAGTGCATGATCAGTCATGTGATCAGTGCATGATCAGGCACGTGATCAGTGCATGATCAGCCACGTGATCAGTGCATGATAGCCACGTGATCAGTGCATGATCAGTCACGTGATCAGTGCATGATCAGTCACGTGATCAGTGCATGATCAGCCACGTGATCAGTGCATGATCAGCCACGTGATCAGTGCATGATCAGTCACGTGATCAGTGCATGGTAGCTACGTGATCAGTGCATGATCAGCCACGTGATCAGTGCATGATAGCCACGTGATCAGTGCATGATCAGTCACGTGATCAGTGCATGATCAGTCACGTGATCAGTGCATGATCAGTCACGTGATCAGTGCATGATCAATCACGTGATCAGTGCATGATCAGTCACGTGATCAGTGCATGATAGCCACGTGATCAGTGCATGATCAGCCACGTGATCAGTGCATGATAGCCACGTGATCAGTGCATGATCAGTCACGTGATCAGTGCATGATCAGCCACGTGATCAGTGCATGATCAGTCACGTGATCAGTGCATGATATAGACGTGATCAGTGCATGATCAGTCACGTGATCAGTGCATGATCAGCCACGTGATCAGTGCATGATAGCCACGTGATCAGTGCATGATAGCCAGTGATCAGTGCATGATCAGTCACGTGATCAGTGCATGATCAGCCACGTGATCAGTGCATGATAGCCACTGATCAGTGCATGATCAGTCACGTGATCAGTGCATGATCAGTCACGTGATCAGTGCATGATCAGCCACGTGATCAGTGCATGATCAGTCACGTGATCAGTGCATGATCAGTCACGTGATCAGTGCATGATCAGTCACGTGATCAGTGCATGATCAGTCACGTGATCAGTGCATGATCAGCCACGTGATCAGTGCATGATAGCCACGTGATCAGTGCATGATCAGTCACGTGATCAGTGCATGATCAGCCACGTGATCAGTGCATGATCAGCCACGTGATCAGTGCATGATCAATTACGTGATCAGTGCATGATCAGTCACGTGATCAGTGCATGATAGCCACGTGATCAGTGCATGATCAGCCACGTGATCAGTGCATGATAGCCACGTGATCAGTGCATGATAGCCACGTGATCAGTGCATGATCAGTCACGTGATACGTGTGTGATCAGCCACGTGATCAGTGCATGATATCCACGTGATCAGTGCATGATCAGCCACGTGATCAGTGCATGAGCCACGTGATCAGTGCATGATCAGTCACGTGATCAGTGTGATCAGCCACGTGATCAGTGCATGATCAGCCACGTGATCAGTGCATGATCAATTACGTGATCAGTGCATGATCAGTCACGTGACCAGTACATGGTTGCTACGTGATCATTCCATGACGAGCCACGTGAGCAGTGCATGATAGCCACGTGATCAGTGCATGAGTTACGTGAGCAGTATGATCAGCCACGTGATCAGTGCATGAGTGCCACGTGATCAGTGCATGATATGTCACGTGACAGGTGTGTGATCAGCCACGTGAACAGTGCATGTTCAGCCACGTGATCAGTGCATGATAGCCACGTGATCAGTGCATGATCAGTTACGTGAGCAGTGCATGATCAGCCACGTGATCAGTGCATGGTCAGACACGTGAACAGTGTATGATCAGCCACGTGATCAGTGCATGATATCCAAGTGATCAGTGCATGATCATCACGTGATCAGTGTATGATCAGCCACGTGAACAGTGCATGCTCAGTCACGTGATCTGGGCCTGCTGAGCTGCGTGATTACTGTCTGCTCATCTGCTTGACAATTGCCAGCTGAGCTGCACGATTCCTGCCTGTCATCTGCTAGACAATTGCCAGCTGTGCTGCGTAATTCCTGCCTGCTCAGCTGCTTGATTATTGCCAGCTGAGCAGCATGATTCCTCACACCTGAGTTCCATGATTATTGCCTGCTGACTGTTTGATTCGTGCCTACTCAGCTCTTTGTTTATTGCCTCCAGAGGCACATGATCAGTGTATGATAGCAAACATGATCAGCGCATGATCAGTCACATGATCAGCGCCATTAAGTCACGTGATCACTACATGATAGTCATGTGATCAGTCCATGCTCAGTCACGGTATCAGTGCATGATCAGCCACGTGATCAGTGCATGATCTGTCACATGATTAGTGTATGATCATCCACGTGATCAGTGCACATGCAGTCATGTGATCAGTGCATGATATAGACGTGATCAGTGCATGATCAGTCTCGTGATCAGTGCATGATAGCCACGTGATCAGTGCATGATCAGTCACCTGATGGGTGTATGATCATTCACGTGACCTGTACATGGTAGCTACATGATCATTGCATGATCAGCCACGTGAGTAGTGCATGATAGCCACGTGATCAGTGCATGATCAGCCACGTGATCAGTGCATGATCAGTCATGTGACCAGTACATGGTAGCTGCGTGATCATGGCATGATCAGCCACGTGAGCAGTGCATGATAGCCACGTGATCAGTGCATGATCAGCCACGTGATCAGTGCATGATCAGTCACGTGATCAGTGCATGATCAGCCACGTGATCAGTGCATGATCAGGCACGTGATCAGTGTATGATCAGCCACGTGATCAGTGCATGATATCCACGTGATCAGTGCATGATCATCACGTGATCAGTGTATGATCAGCCACGTGAACAGTGCATGCTCAGTCACGTGATCAGGGCCTGCTGAGCTGCGTGATTACTGTCTGCTCATCTGCTTGACAATTGCCAGCTGAGCTGCACGATTCCTGCCTGTCATCTGCTTGACAATTGCCAGCTGTGCTGCGTAATTCCTGCCTGCTCAGCTGCTTGATTATTGCCAGCTGAGCAGCATGATTCCTCACAGCTGAGTTCCATGATTATTGCCTGCTGACTGTTTGATTCATGCCTACTCAGCTCATGTTTATTGCCTCCAGAGGCACATGATCAGTGTATGATAGCAAACATGATCAGTGCATGATCAGTCACATGATCAGTGCATTAAGTCACGTGATCAGTGCATGCTCAGTCACGTGATCAGTGCATGATCAGCCACGTGATCAGTGCATGATCTGTCACATGATCAGTGTATGATCATCCACGTGATCAGTGCATGGGCAGTCATGTGATCAGTGCATGATATAGACGTGATCAGTGCATGATCAGTGCATGATCAGTGCATGATAGCCACGTGATCAGTGCATGATCAGTCACCTGATGGGTGTATGATCATTCACGTGACCTGTACATGGTAGCTACATGATCATTGCATGATCAGCCACGTGAGTAGTGCATGATAGCCACGTGATCAGTGCATGATCAGTCACGTGATCAGTGCATGATCAGTCATGTGATCAGTACATGGTAGCTGCGTGATCATGCATGATCAGCCACGTGATCAGTGCATGATAGCCACGTGATCAGTGCATGATCAGACACGTGATCAGTGCATGATCAGTCACGTGATCAGTGCATGATCAGCCACGTGATCAGTGCATGATCAGGCACGTGATCAGTGCATGATCAGCCACGTGATCAGTGCATGATAGCCACGTGATCAGTGCATGATCAGTCACGTGATCAGTGCATGATCAGTCACGTGATCAGTGCATGATCAGCCACGTGATCAGTGCATGATCAGCCACGTGATCAGTGCATGATCATTACGTGATCAGTGCATGATCAGTCACGTGACCAGTACATGGTAGCTACGTGATCATTGCATGATCAGCCACGTGCAGTGCATGATAGCCACGTGATCAGTGCATGATCAGTCACGTGATCAGTGCATGATCAGTCACGTGATCAGTGCATGATCAGCCACGTGATCAGTGCATGATCAGTCACGTGATCAGTGCATGATCAGCCACGTGATCAGTGCATGATATCAGTGCATGATCAGCCACGTGATCAGTGCATGATAGCCACGTGATCAGTGCATGATCAGTCACGTGATCAGTGCATGATCAGCCACGTGATCAGTGCATGATATCCACGTGATCAGTGCATGATAGCCACGTGATCAGTGCATGATAGTCACGTGATCATGCATGATCAGTCACGTGATCAGTGCATGATCAGCCACGTGATCAGTGCATGATCAGCCACGTGATCAGTGCATGATCAGCCACGTGATCAGTGCATGATCAGTCACGTGATCAGTGCATGATAGCTACGTGATCAGTGCATGATCAGCCACGTGATCAGTGCATGATCAGCCACGTGATCAGTGCATGATCAGCCACGTGATCAGTGTATGATCATCACGTGATCAGTGCATGATCAGTCACGTGATCAGTGTATGATCAACCACGTGAACAGTGCATGCTCAGTCACGTGATCAGGGCCTGCTGAGCTGCGTGATTACTGTCTGCTCATCTGCTTGACAATTGCCAGCTGAGCTGCACGATTCCTGCCTGTCATCTGCTTGACAATTGCCAGCTGTGCTGCGTAATTCCTGCCTGCTCAGCTGCTTGATTATTGCCAGCTGAGCAGCATGATTCCTCACAGCTGAGTTCCATGATTATTGCCTGCTGACTGTTTGATTCGTGCCTACTCAGCTCTTTGTTTATTGCCTCCAGAGGCACATGATCAGTGTATGATAGCAAACATGATCAGCGCATGATCAGTCACATGATCAGCGCCATTAAGTCACGTGATCAGTCCATGCTCAGTCACGGTATCAGTGCATGATCAGCCACGTGATCAGTGCATGATCTGTCACATGATTAGTGTATGATCATCCACGTGATCAGTGCATGGGCAGTCATGTGATCAGTGCATGATATAGACGTGATCAGTGCATGATCAGTCATGATCAGTGCATGATAGCCACGTGATCAGTGCATGATCAGTCACCTGATGGGTGTATGATCATTCACGTGACCTGTACATGGTAGCTACATGATCATTGCATGATCAGCCACGTGAGTAGTGCATGATAGCCACGTGATCACTGCATGATCAGTCACGTGATCAGTGCATGATCAGTCATGTGACCAGTACATGGTAGCTGCGTGATCATGCATGATCAGCCACGTGAGCAGTGCATGATAGCCACGTGATCAGTGCATGATCAGTCACGTGATCAGTGCATGATCAGTCACGTGATCAGTGCATGATCAGCCACGTGATCAGTGCATGATCAGGCACGTGATCAGTGTATGATCAGCCACGTGATCAGTGCATGATAGCCACGTGATCAGTGCATGATCAGTCACGTGATCAGTGCATGATCAGTCACGTGATCAGTGCATGATCAGCCACGTGATCAGTGCATGATCAGCCACGTGATCAGTGCATGATCAATTACGTGATCAGTGCATGATCAGTCACGTGACCAGTACATGATAGCTACGTGATCAGTGCATGATCAGCCACGTGATCAGTGCATGATAGCCACGTGATCAGTGCATGATCAGCCACGTGATCAGTGCATGATCAGTCACGTGATCAGTGTGTGATCAGCCACGTGATCAGTGCATGATCAGCCACGTGATCAGTGCATGATCATTACGTGATCAGTGCATGATCAGTCACGTGATCAGTGCATGATAGCACGTGATCAGTGCATGATCAGCCACGTGATCAGTGCATGATAGCCACGTGATCAGTGCATGATCAGTCACGTGATCAGTGCATGATCAGCCACGTGATCAGTGCATGATAGCCACGTGATCAGTGCATGATAGCCACGTGATCAGTGCATGATAGCCACGTGATCAGTGCATGATCAGTCACGTGATCATGTGTGATCAGCCACGTGATCAGTGCATGATCAATTACGTGATCAGTGCATGATCAGTCACGTGATCAGTACATGATGCTACGTGATCAGTGCATGATCAGCCACGTGATCAGTGCATGATAGCCACGTGATCAGTGCATGATCAGTCACGTGATCAGTGCATGATCAGTCACGTGATCAGTGCATGATCATTACGTGATCAGTGCATGATCAGTCACGTGACCAGTATATGGTAGCTACGTGATCATTGCATGACAGCCACGTGATCAGTGCATGATAGCCACGTGATGTGTGCATGATCAGTTACGTGATCAGTGTATGATCAGCCACGTGATCAGTGCATGATGCCACGTGATCAGTGCATGATAGTCACGTGATCAGTGCATGATCAGCCACGTGATCAGTGCATGATCAGCCACGTGATCAGTGCATGATAGCCACGTGATCAGTGCATGATCAGTCACGTGATCAGTGCATGATCAGCCACGTGATCAGTGCATGATCAGTCACGTGATCAGTGCATGATCAGCCACGTGATCAGTGCATGATAGCCACGTGATCAGTGCATGATCATCACGTGATCAGTGCATGATCAGCCACGTGATCAGTGCATGATCAGTCACGTGATCAGTGCATGATCAGCCACGTGATCAGTGCATGATCAGCCACGTGATCAGTGCATGATCAATTACGTGATCAGTGCATGATCAGTCACGTGACCAGTGCATGGTAGCTACGTGATCATTGCATGATCAGCCACGTGATCAGTGCATGATAGCCACGTGATCAGTGCATGATAGCCACGTGATCAGTGCATGATCAGTCACGTGATAGTGTGATCAGCCACGTGATCAGTGCATGATATCCACGTGATCAGTGCATGATCAGCCACGTGATCAGTGCATGATAGCCACGTGATCAGTGCATGATCAGTCACGTGATACGTGTGTGATCAGCCACGTGATCAGTGCATGATCAGTCACGTGATCAGTGCATGATCAATTACGTGATCAGTGCATGATCAGCCACGTGATCAGTGCATGGTTGCTACGTGATCAGTGCATGATCAGCCACGTGATCAGTGCATGATAGCCACGTGATCAGTGCATGATCAGCCACGTGATCAGTGCATGATCAGTCACGTGATCAGTGCATGATCAGTCACGTGATCAGTACATGATCAGTCACGTGAACAGTGCATGATCATTTACGTGATCTGTGCATGATCAGTCACGTGACCAGTATATGGTAGCTACGTGATCATTGCATGATCAGCCACGTGAGCAGTGCATGATAGCCACGTGATGTGTGCATGATCAGTTACGTGAGCAGAGTATGATCAGCCACGTGATCAGTGCATGAGTGCCACGTGATCAGTGCATGATATGTCACGTGACAGGTGTGTGATCAGCCACGTGAACAGTGCATGTTCAGCCACGTGATCAGTGCATGATAGCCACGTGATCAGTGCATGATCAGTTACGTGAGCAGTGTATGATCAGCCACGTGATCAGTGCATGGTCAGACACGTGAACAGTGTATGATCAGCCACGTGATCAGTGCATGATATCCAAGTGATCAGTGCATGATCAATCACGTGATCAGTGTATGATCAGCCACGTGAACAGTGCATGCTCAGTCACGTGATCAGGGCCTGCTGAGCTGCGTGATTACTGTCTGCTCATCTGCTTGACAATTGCCAGCTGAGCTGCACGATTCCTGCCTGTCATCTGCTTGACAATTGCCAGCTGTGCTGCGTAATTCCTGCCTGCTCAGCTGCTTGATTATTGCCAGCTGAGCAGCATGATTCCTCACAGCTGAGTTCCATGATTATTGCCTGCTGACTGTTTGATTCGTGCCTACTCAGCTCTTTGTTTATTGCCTCCAGAGGCACATGATCAGTGTATGATAGCAAACATGATCAGCGCATGATCAGTCACATGATCAGCGCCATTAAGTCACGTGATCACTACATGATAGTCATGTGATCAGTCCATGCTCAGTCACGGTATCAGTGCATGATCAGCCACGTGATCAGTGCATGATCTGTCACATGATTAGTGTATGATCATCCACGTGATCAGTGCATGGGCAGTCATGTGATCAGTGCATGATATAGACGTGATCAGTGCATGATCAGTCTCGTGATCAGTGCATGATAGCCACGTGATCAGTGCATGATCAGTCACCTGATGGGTGTATGATCATTCACGTGACCTGTACATGGTAGCTACATGATCATTGCATGATCAGCCACGTGAGTAGTGCATGATAGCCACGTGATCACTGCATGATCAGTCACGTGATCAGTGCATGATCAGTCATGTGACCAGTACATGGTAGCTGCGTGATCATGCATGATCAGCCACGTGAGCAGTGCATGATAGCCACGTGATCAGTGCATGATCAGTCACGTGATCAGTGCATGATCAGTCACGTGATCAGTGCATGATCAGCCACGTGATCAGTGCATGATCAGCCACGTGATCAGTGCATGATCAGCCACGTGATCAGTGCATGATAGCCACGTGATCAGTGCATGATCAGTCACGTGATCAGTGCATGATCAGTCACGTGATCAGTGCATGATCAGCCACGTGATCAGTGCATGATCAGCCACGTGATCAGTGCATGATCAATTGTGATCAGTGCATGATCAGTCACGTGATCAGTACATGATAGCTACGTGATCAGTGCATGATCAGCCACGTGATCAGTGCATGATCAGTCACGTGATCAGTGCATGATCAGCCACGTGATCAGTGCATGATCAGTCACGTGATCAGTGCATGATCAGCCACGTGATCAGTGCATGATAGCCACGTGATCAGTGCATGATCAGTCACGTGATCAGTGTATGATCAGCCACGTGATCAGTGCATGAGTGCCACGTGATCAGTGCATGATATGTCACGTGACAGGTGTGTGATCAGCCACGTGAACAGTGCATGTTCAGCCACGTGATCAGTGCATGATAGCCACGTGATCAGTGCATGATCAGTTACGTGAGCAGTGTATGATCAGCCACGTGATCAGTGCATGGTCAGACACGTGAACAGTGTATGATCAGCCACGTGATCAGTGCATGATATCCAAGTGATCAGTGCATGATCATCACGTGATCAGTGTATGATCAGCCACGTGAACAGTGCATGCTCAGTCACGTGATCAGGGCCTGCTGAGCTGCGTGATTACTGTCTGCTCATCTGCTTGACAATTGCCAGCTGAGCTGCACGATTCCTGCCTGTCATCTGCTTGACAATTGCCAGCTGTGCTGCGTAATTCCTGCCTGCTCAGCTGCTTGATTATTGCCAGCTGAGCAGCATGATTCCTCACACCTGAGTTCCATGATTATTGCCTGCTGACTGTTTGATTCGTGCCTACTCAGCTCTTTGTTTATTGCCTCCAGAGGCACATGATCAGTGTATGATAGCAAACATGATCAGCGCATGATCAGTCACATGATCAGCGCCATTAAGTCACGTGATCACTACATGATAGTCATGTGATCAGTCCATGCTCAGTCACGGTATCAGTGCATGATCAGCCACGTGATCAGTGCATGATCAGCCACGTGATCAGTGCATGATAGCCATGTGATCAGTGCATGATCAGTCACGTGATCAGTGCATGATCAGCAGGTGATCAGTGCATGATCAGCCACGTGATCAGTGCATGATCAGTCACCTGATGGGTGTATGATCAGTCACGTGACCTGTACATGGTAGCTACATGATCATTGCATGATCAGCCACGTGAGTAGTGCATGATAGCCACGTGATCAGTGCATGATCAGTCACGTGATCAGTGCATGATCAGTCATGTGATCAGTGCATGATCAGGCACGTGATCAGTGCATGATCAGCCACGTGATCAGTGCATGATAGCCACGTGATCAGTGCATGATCAGTCACGTGATCAGTGCATGATCAGCCACGTGATCAGTGCATGATCAGTCACGTGATCAGTGCATGATCAGCCACGTGATCAGTGCATGATCAGTCACGTGATCAGTGCATGATATAGACGTGATCAGTGCATGATCAGTCACGTGATCAGTGCATGATCAGCCACGTGATCAGTGCATGATAGCCACGTGATCAGTGCATGATAGCCAGTGATCAGTGCATGATCAGTCACGTGATCAGTGCATGATCAGCCACGTGATCAGTGCATGATAGCCACTGATCAGTGCATGATCAGTCACGTGATCAGTGCATGATCAGTCACGTGATCAGTGCATGATCAGCCACGTGATCAGTGCATGATCAGTCACGTGATCAGTGCATGATCAGTCACGTGATCAGTGCATGATCATTTACGTGATCAGTGCATGATCAGTCACGTGACCAGTATATGGTAGCTACGTGATCATTGCATGACAGCCACGTGAGCAGTGCATGATAGCCACGTGATGTGTGCATGATCAGTTACGTGAGCAGAGTATGATCAGCCACGTGATCAGTGCATGAGTGCCACGTGATCAGTGCATGATAGTCACGTGACAGTGTGTGATCAGCCACGTGATCAGTGCATGATCAGCCACGTGATCAGTGCATGATAGCCACGTGATCAGTGCATGATCAGTACGTGAGCAGTGTATGATCAGCCACGTGATCAGTGCATGGTCAGACACGTGATCAGTGTATGATCAGCCACGTGATCAGTGCATGATATCCACGTGATCAGTGCATGATCAATCACGTGATCAGTGTATGATCAGCCACGTGAACAGTGCATGATCAGTCACGTGATCAGTGCATGATGAGCTGCGTGATTACTGTCTGCTCATCTGCTTGACAATTGCCAGCTGAGCTGCACGATTCCTGCCTGTCATCTGCTTGACAATTGCCAGCTGTGCTGCGTAATTTCTGCCTGATCAGCTGCATGATCATTGCCAGCTGATCAGCATGATCACGTGAACAGTGCATGCTCAGTCACGTGATCAGGGCCTGCTGAGCTGCGTGATTACTGTCTGCTCATCTGCTTGACAATTGCCAGCTGAGCTGCACGATTCCTGCCTGTCATCTGCTTGACAATTGCCAGCTGTGCTGCGTAATTCCTGCCTGCTCAGCTGCTTGATTATTGCCAGCTGAGCAGCATGATTCCTCACAGCTGAGTTCCATGATTATTGCCTGCTGACTGTTTGATTCGTGCCTACTCAGCTCTTTGTTTATTGCCTCCAGAGGCACATGATCAGTGTATGATAGCAAACATGATCAGCGCATGATCAGTCACATGATCAGCGCCATTAAGTCACGTGATCACTACATGATAGTCATGTGATCAGTCCATGCTCAGTCACGGTATCAGTGCATGATCAGCCACGTGATCAGTGCATGATCAGCCACGTGATCAGTGCATGATAGCCATGTGATCAGTGCATGATCAGTCACGTGATCAGTGCATGATCAGCCACGTGATCAGTGCATGATCAGTCACGTGATCAGTGCATGATCAGTCACGTGACCAGTACATGGTAGCTACATGATCATTGCATGATCAGCCACGTGATAGTGCATGATAGCCACGTGATCAGTGCATGATCAGTCACGTGATCAGTGCATGATCAGCCATGTGATCAGTGCATGATCAGGCACGTGATCAGTGCATGATCAGCCACGTGATCAGTGCATGATAGCCACGTGATCAGTGCATGATCAGTCACGTGATCAGTGCATGATCAGTCACGTGATCAGTGCATGATCAGCCACGTGATCAGTGCATGATCAGCCACGTGATCAGTGCATGATCAGTCACGTGATCAGTATATGTAGCTACGTGATCAGTGCATGATCAGCCACGTGATCAGTGCATGATAGCCACGTGATCAGTGCATGATCAGTCACGTGATCAGTGCATGATCAGTCACGTGATCAGTGCATGATCAGTCACTGATCAGTGCATGATCAATTACGTGATCAGTGCATGATCAGTCACGTGATCAGTGCATGATAGCTACGTGATCAGTGCATGATCAGCCACGTGATCAGTGCATGATAGCCACGTGATCAGTGCATGATCAGTCACGTGATCAGTGTATGATCATCCACGTGATCAGTGCATGATCAGTCATGTGATCAGTGCATGATATAGACGTGATCAGTGCATGATCAGTCACGTGATCAGTGCATGATCAGCCACGTGATCAGTGCATGATAGCCACGTGATCAGTGCATGATAGCCAGTGATCAGTGCATGATCAGTCACGTGATCAGTGCATGATCAGCCACGTGATCAGTGCATGATAGCCACTGATCAGTGCATGATCAGTCACGTGATCAGTGCATGATCAGTCACGTGATCAGTGCATGATCAGCCACGTGATCAGTGCATGATCAGCCACGTGATCAGTGCATGATCAGTCACGTGATCAGTGCATGATCAGTCACGTGATCAGTGCATGATCAGTCACGTGATCAGTGCATGATCAGCCACGTGATCAGTGCATGATCAGTCACGTGATCAGTGCATGATCAGTCACGTGATCAGTGCATGATCAGCCACGTGATCAGTGCATGATCAGTCACGTGATCAGTGCATGATCAGCCACGTGATCAGTGCATGATATCAGTGCATGATCAGCCACGTGATCAGTGCATGATAGCCACGTGATCAGTGCATGATCAGTCACGTGATCAGTGCATGATCAGCCACGTGATCAGTGCATGATAGCCACGTGATCAGTGCATGATAGCCACGTGATCAGTGCATGATAGTCACGTGATCAGTGCATGATCAGTCACGTGATACGTGTGTGATCAGCCACGTGATCAGTGCATGATAGCCACGTGATCAGTGCATGATAGCCACGTGATCAGTGCATGATAGTCACGTGATCAGTGCATGATCAGTCACGTGATACGTGTGTGATCAGCCACGTGATCAGTGCATGATGAGCCACGTGATCAGTGCATGATCAATTACGTGATCAGTGCATGATCAGTCACGTGACCAGTACATGGTTGCTACGTGATCGTGCATGATCAGCCACGTGAGCAGTGCATGATAGCCACGTGATCAGTGCATGATCAGTCACGTGATCAGTACATGATCAGTCACGTGAACAGTGCATGATCATTTACGTGATCTGTGCATGATCAGTCACGTGACCAGTATATGGTAGCTACGTGATCATTCCATGACGAGCCACGTGAGCAGTGCATGATAGCCACGTGATGTGTGCATGATGAGTTACGTGAGCAGAGTATGATCAGCCACGTGATCAGTGCATGAGTGCCACGTGATCAGTGCATGATATGTCACGTGACAGGTGTGTGATCAGCCACGTGAACAGTGCATGTTCAGCCACGTGATCAGTGCATGATAGCCACGTGATCAGTGCATGATCAGTCACGTGATCAGTGCATGATAGCCACGTGATCAGTGCATGATCAGTACGTGAGCAGTGTATGATCAGCCACGTGATCAGTGCATGGTCAGACACGTGAACAGTGTATGATCAGCCACGTGATCAGTGCATGATATCCAAGTGATCAGTGCATGATCAATCACGTGATCAGTGTATGATCAGCCACGTGAACAGTGCATGCTCAGTCACGTGATCAGGGCCTGCTGAGCTGCGTGATTACTGTCTGCTCATCTGCTTGACAATTGCCAGCTGAGCTGCACGATTCCTGCCTGTCATCTGCTTGACAATTGCCAGCTGTGCTGCGTAATTCCTGCCTGCTCAGCTGCTTGATTATTGCCAGCTGAGCAGCATGATTCCTCACAGCTGAGTTCCATGATTATTGCCTGCTGACTGTTTGATTCGTGCCTACTCAGCTCTTTGTTTATTGCCTCCAGAGGCACATGATCAGTGTATGATAGCAAACATGATCAGCGCATGATCAGTCACATGATCAGCGCCATTAAGTCACGTGATCACTACATGATAGTCATGTGATCAGTCCATGCTCAGTCACGGTATCAGTGCATGATCAGCCACGTGATCAGTGCATGATCTGTCACATGATTAGTGTATGATCATCCACGTGATCAGTGCATGGGCAGTCATGTGATCAGTGCATGATATAGACGTGATCAGTGCATGATCAGTCTCGTGATCAGTGCATGATAGCCACGTGATCAGTGCATGATCAGTCACCTGATGGGTGTATGATCATTCACGTGACCTGTACATGGTAGCTACATGATCATTGCATGATCAGCCACGTGAGTAGTGCATGATAGCCACGTGATCACTGCATGATCAGTCACGTGATCAGTGCATGATCAGTCATGTGACCAGTACATGGTAGCTGCGTGATCATGCATGATCAGCCACGTGAGCAGTGCATGATAGCCACGTGATCAGTGCATGATCAGTCACGTGATCAGTGCATGATCAGCCACGTGATCAGTGCATGATCAGTCACGTGATCAGTGCATGATCAGCCACGTGATCAGTGCATGATCAGCCACGTGATCAGTGCATGATCAGTCACGTGATCAGTGCATGATCAGCCACGTGATCAGTGCATGATAGCCACGTGATCAGTGCATGATCAATTACGTGATCAGTGCATGATCAGTCACGTGATCAGTGCATGATAGCCACGTGATCAGTGCATGATCAGTCACGTGATCAGTGTGTGATCAGCCACGTGAACAGTGCATGCTCAGTCACGTGATCAGGGCCTGCTGAGCTGCGTGATTACTGTCTGCTCATCTGCTTGACAATTGCCAGCTGAGCTGCACGATTCCTGCCTGTCATCTGCTTGACAATTGCCACCTGTGCTGCATAATTCCTGCCTGCTCATCTGCTTGATTATTGCCAGCTGAGCAGCATGATTTCTCAGAGCTGAGTTCCATGATTATTGCCTGCTGATTCCTGCCTACTCAGCTCTTTGTTCATTGCCTCCAGAGGCACATGATCAGTGTATGACAGAAACATGATCAGCACATGATCAGTCACATGATCAGTGCATGATAAGCCACGTGATCAGTGCATGATCAATTACGTGATCAGTGCATGATCAGTCACGTGATCAGTACATGGTAGCTGCGTGATCAGTGCATGATCAGCCACGTGATCAGTGCATGATCAGTCACGTGATCAGTGCATGATCAGCCACGTGATCAGTGCATGATCAGTCACGTGATCAGTGCATGTAGCTACGTGATCAGTGCATGATCAGCCACGTGATCAGTGCATGATAGCCACGTGATCAGTGCATGATCAGCCACGTGATCAGTGCATGATAGCCACGTGATCAGTGCATGATCAGTCACGTGATCAGTGCATGATCAGTCACGTGATCAGTGTGATCAGCCACGTGATCAGTGCATGATCAGCCACGTGATCAGTGCATGATCAGTACGTGATCAGTGCATGATCAGTCACGTGATCAGTGCATGATCAGTCACGTGATCAGTGCATGATCAGCCACGTGATCAGTGCATGATCAGTCACGTGACCAGTATATGGTAGCTTCATGATCATTGCATGACAGCCACGTGATCAGTGCATGATAGCCACGTGATCAGTGCATGATCAGTCACGTGATCAGTGTATGATCAGCCACGTGATCAGTGCATGAGTGCCACGTGATCAGTGCATGATAGTCACGTGACAGTGCATGATCAGCCACGTGATCAGTGCATGATCAGCCACGTGATCAGTGCATGATAGCCACGTGATCAGTGCATGATCAGTTACGTGATCAGTGCATGATCAGCCACGTGATCAGTGCATGATCAGACACGTGATCAGTGTATGATCAGCCACGTGATCAGTGCATGATAGCCACGTGATCAGTGCATGATCAGTCACGTGATCAGTGTATGATCAGCCACGTGATCAGTGCATGATCAGTCACGTGATCAGGCATGATGAGCTGCGTGATTACTGTCTGCTCATCTGCTTGACAATTGCCAGCTGAGCTGCACGATTCCTGCCTGTCATCTGCTTGACAATTGCCAGCTGTGCTGTGTAATTCCTGCCTGATCAGTGCATGATCATTGCCAGCTGATCAGCATGATTCACGTGAACAGTGCATGCTCAGTCACGTGATCAGGGCCTGCTGAGCTGCGTGATTACTGTCTGCTCATCTGCTTGACAATTGCCAGCTGAGCTGCACGATTCCTGCCTGTCATCTGCTTGACAATTGCCAGCTGTGCTGCGTAATTCCTGCCTGCTCAGCTGCTTGATTATTGCCAGCTGAGCAGCATGATTCCTCACAGCTGAGTTCCATGATTATTGCCTGCTGACTGTTTGATTCGTGCCTACTCAGCTCTTTGTTTATTGCCTCCAGAGGCACATGATCAGTGTATGATAGCAAACATGATCAGTGCATGATCAGTCACATGATCAGCGCCATTAAGTCACGTGATCACTACATGATAGTCATGTGATCAGTCCATGCTCAGTCACGGTATCAGTGCATGATCAGCCACGTGATCAGTGCATGATCAGCCACGTGATCAGTGCATGATAGCTATGTGATCAGTGCATGATCAGTCACGTGATCAGTGCATGATCAGCCACGTGATCAGTGCATGATCAGTCACCTGATGGGTGCATGATCAGTCACGTGACCAGTACATGGTAGCTACATGATCATTGCATGATCAGCCACGTGAGTAGTGCATGATAGCCACGTGATCAGTGCATGATCAGTCACGTGATCAGTGCATGATCAGTCATGTGATCAGTGCATGATCAGGCACGTGATCAGTGCATGATCAGCCACGTGATCAGTGCATGATAGCCACGTGATCAGTGCATGATCAGTCACGTGATCAGTGCATGATCAGTCACGTGATCAGTGCATGATCAGCCACGTGATCAGTGCATGATCAGCCACGTGATCAGTGCATGATCAGTCACGTGATCAGTGCATGGTAGCTACGTGATCAGTGCATGATCAGCCACGTGATCAGTGCATGATAGCCACGTGATCAGTGCATGATCAGTCACGTGATCAGTGCATGATCAGTCACGTGATCAGTGCATGATCAGTCACGTGATCAGTGCATGATCAATTACGTGATCAGTGCATGATCAGTCACGTGATCAGTGCATGGTAGCTACGTGATCAGTGCATGATCAGCCACGTGATCAGTGCATGATAGCCACGTGATCAGTGCATGATCAGTCACGTGATCAGTGTATGATCATCCACGTGATCAGTGCATGATCAGTCACGTGATCAGTGCATGATATAGACGTGATCAGTGCATGATCAGTCACGTGATCAGTGCATGATCAGCCACGTGATCAGTGCATGATAGCCACGTGATCAGTGCATGATAGCCAGTGATCAGTGCATGATCAGTCACGTGATCAGTGCATGATCAGCCACGTGATCAGTGCATGATAGCCACTGATCAGTGCATGATCAGTCACGTGATCAGTGCATGATCAGTCACGTGATCAGTGCATGATCAGCCACGTGATCAGTGCATGATCAGTTACGTGATCAGTGCATGATCAGTCACGTGATCAGTGCATGATCAGTCACGTGATCAGTGCATGATCAGTCACGTGATCAGTGCATGATCAGCCACGTGATCAGTGCATGATAGCCACGTGATCAGTGCATGATCAGTCACGTGATCAGTGCATGATCAGTCACGTGATCAGTGCATGATCAGCCACGTGATCAGTGCATGATCAGTCACGTGATCAGTGCATGATCAGCCACGTGATCAGTGCATGATATCAGTGCATGATCAGCCACGTGATCAGTGCATGATAGCCACGTGATCAGTGCATGATCAGTCACGTGATCAGTGCATGATCAGCCACGTGATCAGTGCATGATAGCCACGTGATCAGTGCATGATCAGCCACGTGATCAGTGCATGATAGTCACGTGATCAGTGCATGATCAGTCACGTGATCAGTGCATGATCAGCCACGTGATCAGTGCATGATATCAGTGCATGATCAGCCACGTGATCAGTGCATGATCAGCCACGTGATCAGTGCATGATCAGTCACGTGATCAGTGCATGATCAGTCAGTGATCAGTACATGGTAGCTACGTGATCAGTGCATGATCAGCCACGTGATCAGTGCATGATAGCCACGTGATCAGTGCATGATCAGTCACGTGATCAGTGCATGATCAGTCACGTGATCAGTGCATGATCAGCCACGTGATCAGTGCATGATCAGTCACGTGATCAGTGCATGATAGCTACGTGATCAGTGCATGATCAGCCACGTGATCAGTGCATGATAGCTACGTGATCAGTGCATGATCAGCCACGTGATCAGTGCATGATAGCCACGTGATCAGTGCATGATCAGTCACGTGATCAGTACATGATCAGTCACGTGAACAGTGCATGATCATTTACGTGATCAGTGCATGATCAGTCACGTGACCAGTATATGGTAGCTACGTGATCATTCCATGACGAGCCACGTGAGCAGTGCATGATAGCCACGTGATGTGTGCATGATCAGTTACGTGAGCAGAGTATGATCAGCCACGTGATCAGTGCATGAGTGCCACGTGATCAGTGCATGATATGTCACGTGACAGGTGTGTGATCAGCCACGTGAACAGTGCATGTTCAGCCACGTGATCAGTGCATGATAGCCACGTGATCAGTGCATGATCAGTTACGTGAGCAGTGTATGATCAGCCACGTGATCAGTGCATGGTCAGACACGTGAACAGTGTATGATCAGCCACGTGATCAGTGCATGATATCCAAGTGATCAGTGCATGATCAATCACGTGATCAGTGTATGATCAGCCACGTGAACAGTGCATGCTCAGTCACGTGATCAGGGCCTGCTGAGCTGCGTGATTACTGTCTGCTCATCTGCTTGACAATTGCCAGCTGAGCTGCACGATTCCTGCCTGTCATCTGCTTGACAATTGCCAGCTGTGCTGCGTAATTCCTGCCTGCTCAGCTGCTTGATTATTGCCAGCTGAGCAGCATGATTCCTCACAGCTGAGTTCCATGATTATTGCCTGCTGACTGTTTGATTCGTGCCTACTCAGCTCTTTGTTTATTGCCTCCAGAGGCACATGATCAGTGTATGATAGCAAACATGATCAGCGCATGATCAGTCACATGATCAGCGCCATTAAGTCACGTGATCACTACATGATAGTCATGTGATCAGTCCATGCTCAGTCACGGTATCAGTGCATGATCAGCCACGTGATCAGTGCATGATCAGCCACGTGATCAGTGCATGATAGCCATGTGATCAGTGCATGATCAGTCACGTGATCAGTGCATGATCAGGCACGTGATCAGTGCATGATCAGTCACCTGATGGGTGTATGATCAGTCACGTGACCAGTACATGGTAGCTACATGATCATTGCATGATCAGCCACGTGAGTAGTGCATGATAGCCACGTGATCAGTGCATGATCAGTCACGTGATCAGTGCATGATCAGTCATGTGATCAGTGCATGATCAGGCACGTGATCAGTGCATGATCAGCCACGTGATCAGTGCATGATAGCCACGTGATCAGTGCATGATCAGTCACGTGATCAGTGCATGATCAGTCACGTGATCAGTGCATGATCAGCCACGTGATCAGTGCATGATCAGCCACGTGATCAGTGCATGATCAGTCACGTGATCAGTGCATGGTAGCTACGTGATCAGTGCATGATCAGCCACGTGATCAGTGCATGATAGCCACGTGATCAGTGCATGATCAGTCACGTGATCAGTGCATGATCAGTCACGTGATCAGTGCATGATCAGTCACTGATCAGTGCATGATCAATCACGTGATCAGTGCATGATCAGTCACGTGATCAGTGCATGATAGCTACGTGATCAGTGCATGATCAGCCACGTGATCAGTGCATGATAGCCACGTGATCAGTGCATGATCAGTCACGTGATCAGTGTATGATCATCCACGTGATCAGTGCATGATCAGTCACGTGATCAGTGCATGATATAGACGTGATCAGTGCATGATCAGTCACGTGATCAGTGCATGATCAGCCACGTGATCAGTGCATGATAGCCACGTGATCAGTGCATGATAGCCAGTGATCAGTGCATGATCAGTCACGTGATCAGTGCATGATCAGCCACGTGATCAGTGCATGATAGCCACTGATCAGTGCATGATCAGTCACGTGATCAGTGCATGATCAGTCACGTGATCAGTGCATGATCAGCCACGTGATCAGTGCATGATCAGTCACGTGATCAGTGCATGATCAGTCACGTGATCAGTGCATGATCAGTCACGTGATCAGTGCATGATCAGTCACGTGATCAGTGCATGATCAGCCACGTGATCAGTGCATGATAGCCACGTGATCAGTGCATGATCAGTCACGTGATCAGTGCATGATCAGCCACGTGATCAGTGCATGATCAGCCACGTGATCAGTGCATGATCAATTACGTGATCAGTGCATGATCAGTCACGTGACCAGTACATGGTAGCTACGTGATCATTGCATGATCAGCCACGTGATCAGTGCATGATAGCCACGTGATCAGTGCATGATAGCCACGTGATCAGTGCATGATCAGTCATGTGATACGTGTGTGATCAGCCACGTGATCAGTGCATGATATCCACGTGATCAGTGCATGATCAGCCACGTGATCAGTGCATGAGAGCCACGTGATCAGTGCATGATCAGTCACGTGATACATGTGTGATCAGCCACGTGATCAGTGCATGATGAGCCACGTGATCAGTGCAGGATCAATTACGTGATCAGTGCATGATCAGTCACGTGACCAGTACATGGTTGCTACGTGATCGTTGCATGATCAGCCACGTGAGCAGAGCATGATAGCCACGTGATCAGTGCATGATCAGTCACGTGATCAGTACATGATCAGTCACGTGAACAGTGCATGATCATTTACGTGATCTGTGCATGATCAGTCACGTGACCAGTATATGGTAGCTACGTGATCATTCCATGACGAGCCACGTGAGCAGTGCATGATAGCCACGTGATGTGTGCATGAGTTACGTGAGCAGAGTATGATCAGCCACGTGATCAGTGCATGAGTGCCACGTGATCAGTGCATGATATGTCACGTGACAGGTGTGTGATCAGCCACGTGAACAGTGCATGTTCAGCCACGTGATCAGTGCATGATAGCCACGTGATCAGTGCATGATCAGTTACGTGAGCAGTGTATGATCAGCCACGTGATCAGTGCATGGTCAGACACGTGAACAGTGTATGATCAGCCACGTGATCAGTGCATGATATCCAAGTGATCAGTGCATGATCATCACGTGATCAGTGTATGATCAGCCACGTGAACAGTGCATGCTCAGTCACGTGATCTGGGCCTGCTGAGCTGCGTGATTACTGTCTGCTCATCTGCTTGACAATTGCCAGCTGAGCTGCACGATTCCTGCCTGTCATCTGCTTGACAATTGCCAGCTGTGCTGCGTAATTCCTGCCTGCTCAGCTGCTTGATTATTGCCAGCTGAGCAGCATGATTCCTCACACCTGAGTTCCATGATTATTGCCTGCTGACTGTTTGATTCGTGCCTACTCAGCTCTTTGTTTATTGCCTCCAGAGGCACATGATCAGTGTATGATAGCAAACATGATCAGCGCATGATCAGTCACATGATCAGCGCCATTAAGTCACGTGATCACTACATGATAGTCATGTGATCAGTCCATGCTCAGTCACGTGATCAGTGCATGATCAGCCACGTGATCAGTGCATGATCAGCCACGTGATCAGTGCATGATAGCCACGTGATCAGTGCATGATCAGTCACGTGATCAGTGCATGATCAGTCACGTGATCAGTGCATGATCAGCCACGTGATCAGTGCATGATCAGTCACGTGATCAGTGCATGATCATCACGTGATCAGTGCACATCAGTCATGTGATCAGTGCATGATATAGACGTGATCAGTGCATGATCAGTCACGTGATCAGTGCATGATAGCCACGTGATCAGTGCATGATCAGTCACGTGATCAGTGCATGATCAGTCACGTGACCAGTACATGGTAGCTACGTGATCATTGCATGATCAGCCACGTGATAGTGCATGATAGCCACGTGATCAGTGCATGATCAGTCACGTGATCAGTGCATGATCAGTCACGTGATCAGTACATGGTAGCTACGTGATCATGCATGATCAGCCACGTGATCAGTGCATGATAGCCACGTGATCAGTGCATGATCAGACACGTGATCAGTGCATGATCAGTCACGTGATCAGTGCATGATCAGCCACGTGATCAGTGCATGATCAGGCACGTGATCAGTGCATGATCAGCCACGTGATCAGTGCATGATAGCCACGTGATCAGTGCATGATCAGTCACGTGATCAGTGCATGATCAGTCACGTGATCAGTGCATGATCAGCCACGTGATCAGTGCATGATCAGCCACGTGATCAGTGCATGATCAATTACGTGATCAGTGCATGATCAGTCACGTGATCAGTGCATGGTAGCTACGTGATCAGTGCATGATCAGCCACGTGATCAGTGCATGATAGCCACGTGATCAGTGCATGATCAGCCACGTGATCAGTGCATGATCAGCCACGTGATCAGTGCATGATCAGTCACGTGATCGTGTGTGATCAGCCACGTGATCAGTGCATGATAGCCACGTGATCAGTGCATGACAGCCACGTGATCAGTGCATGATAGCCACGTGATCAGTGCATGATCAGTCACGTGATCATGTGTGATCAGCCACGTGATCAGTGCATGATCAGCCACGTGATCAGTGCATGATCAATTACGTGATCAGTGCATGATCAGTCACGTGATCAGTGCATGGTTGCTACGTGATCAGTGCATGATCAGCCACGTGATCAGTGCATGATAGCCACGTGATCAGTGCATGATCAGTCACGTGATCAGTGCATGATCAGTCACGTGACCAGTGCATGATAGCTACGTGATCATTGCATGATCAGCCACGTGATAGTGCATGATAGCCACGTGATCAGTGCATGATCAGTCACGTGATCAGTGCATGATCAGTCACGTGATCAGTACATGGTAGCTGCGTGATCATGCATGATCAGCCACGTGATCAGTGCATGATAGCCACGTGATCAGTGCATGATCAGTCACGTGATCAGTGCATGATCAGTCACGTGATCAGTGCATGATCAGCCACGTGATCAGTGCATGATCAGCCACGTGATCAGTGCATGATAGCCACGTGATCAGTGCATGATCAGTCACGTGATCAGTGCATGATCAGTCACGTGATCAGTGCATGATCAGCCACGTGATCAGTGCATGATCAGCCACGTGATCAGTGCATGATCAATTACGTGATCAGTGCATGATCAGTCACGTGACCAGTACATGGTTGCTACGTGATCGTTGCATGATCAGCCACGTGAGCAGTGCATGATAGCCACGTGATCAGTGCATGATCAGTCACGTGATCAGTGCATGATCATCACGTGATCAGTGCATGATCATTTACGTGATCAGTGCATGATCAGTCACGTGACCAGTATATGGTAGCTACGTGATCATTGCATGACAGCCACGTGATCAGTGCATGATAGCCACGTGATGTGTGCATGAGTTACGTGATCAGTGTATGATCAGCCACGTGATCAGTGCATGAGTTCCACGTGATCAGTGCATGATATGTCACGTGACAGTGTGTGATCAGCCACGTGATCAGTGCATGATCAGCCACGTGATCAGTGCATGATAGCCACGTGATCAGTGCATGATCAGTTACGTGATCAGTGCATGATCAGCCACGTGATCAGTGCATGATCAGACACGTGATCAGTGTATGATCAGCCACGTGATCAGTGCATGATATCCACGTGATCAGTGCATGATCATCACGTGATCAGTGCATGATCAGTCACGTGATCAGTGCATGATAGCTGCGTGATCATGCATGATCAGCCACGTGATCAGTGCAT
The DNA here is from genome assembly GCF_032452875.1 of Bos javanicus. Taxonomy (NCBI): domain Eukaryota; kingdom Metazoa; phylum Chordata; class Mammalia; order Artiodactyla; family Bovidae; genus Bos; species Bos javanicus. The sequence goes on along the minus strand of NW_026893611.1, from coordinate 784,893 downwards.
GATAGCCACGTGATCAGTGCATGATCAGTCACGTGATCAGTGCATGATCAGTCACGTGATCAGTGCATGATCAGCCACGTGATCAGTGCATGATCAGTCACGTGATCAGTGCATGATCAGCCACGTGATCAGTGCATGATCAGGCACGTGATCAGTGTATGATCAGCCACGTGATCAGTGCATGATAGCCACGTGATCAGTGCATGATCAGTCACGTGATCAGTGCATGATCAGTCACGTGATCAGTGCATGATCAGCCACGTGATCAGTGCATGATCAGCCACGTGATCAGTGCATGATCAGTCACGTGATCAGTGCATGATCAGTCACGTGATCAGTGCATGGTAGCTACGTGATCAGTGCATGATCAGCCACGTGATCAGTGCATGATAGCCACGTGATCAGTGCATGATAGCCACGTGATCAGTGCATGATCAGCCACGTGATCAGTGCATGATCAGCCACGTGATCAGTGCATGATCAGTCACGTGATCATGCATGATCAGCCACGTGATCAGTGCATGATAGCCACGTGATCAGTGCATGATCAGTCACGTGATCAGTGCATGATCAGTCACGTGACCAGTACATGGTAGCTGCGTGATCATGCATGATCAGCCACGTGATCAGTGCATGATAGCCACGTGATCAGTGCATGATCAGTCACGTGATCAGTGCATGATCAGTCACGTGATCAGTGCATGATCAGCCACGTGATCAGTGCATGATCAGCCACGTGATCAGTGCATGATAGCCACGTGATCAGTGCATGATCAGTCACGTGATCAGTGCATGATCAGTCACGTGATCAGTGCATGATCAGCCACGTGATCAGTGCATGATCAGCCACGTGATCAGTGCATGATCAATTACGTGATCAGTGCATGATCAGTCACGTGATCAGTGCATGATAGCTACGTGATCAGTGCATGATCAGCCACGTGATCAGTGCATGATAGCCACGTGATCAGTGCATGATAGCCACGTGATCAGTGCATGATCAGTCACGTGATAGTGTGTGATCAGCCACGTGATCAGTGCATGATATCCACGTGATCAGTGCATGATCAGCCACGTGATCAGTGCATGATAGCCACGTGATCAGTGCATGATCAGTCACGTGATCATGTGTGATCAGCCACGTGATCAGTGCATGATCAGCCACGTGATCAGTGCATGATCAATTACGTGATCAGTGCATGATCAGTCACGTGATCAGTGCATGATTGCTACGTGATCAGTGCATGATCAGCCACGTGATCAGTGCATGATAGCCACGTGATCAGTGCATGATCAGTCACGTGATCAGTGTATGATCAGTCACGTGATCAGTGCATGGTAGCTACGTGATCAGTGCATGATCAGCCACGTGATAGTGCATGATAGCCACGTGATCAGTGCATGATCAGTCACGTGATCAGTGCATGATCAGTCATGTGATCAGTGCATGATAGCTGCGTGATCATGCATGATCAGCCACGTGATCAGTGCATGATAGCCACGTGATCAGTGCATGATCAGTCACGTGATCAGTGCATGATCAGTCACGTGATCAGTGCATGATCAGTCACGTGATCAGTGCATGATCAGCCACGTGATCAGTGCATGATAGCCACGTGATCAGTGCATGATCAGTCACGTGATCAGTGCATGATCAGTCACGTGATCAGTGCATGATCAGCCACGTGATCAGTGCATGATCAGCCACGTGATCAGTGCATGATCAGTCACGTGATCAGTGCATGATCAGTCACGTGATCAGTGCATGATAGCTACGTGATCAGTGCATGATCAGCCACGTGATCAGTGCATGATCAGCCACGTGATCAGTGCATGATCAGCCACGTGATCAGTGCATGATCAGTCACGTGATCAGTGCATGATCAGCCACGTGATCAGTGCATGATAGCCACGTGATCAGTGCATGATCAGCCACGTGATCAGTGCATGATAGCCACGTGATCAGTGCATGATCAGTCATGTGATACGTGTGTGATCAGCCACGTGATCAGTGCATGATATCCACGTGATCAGTGCATGATCAGCCACGTGATCAGTGCATGAGAGCCACGTGATCAGTGCATGATCAGTCACGTGATACATGTGTGATCAGCCACGTGATCAGTTCATGATGAGCCACGTGATCAGTGCAGGATCAATTACGTGATCAGTGCATGATCAGTCACGTGACCAGTACATGGTTGCTACGTGATCGTTGCATGATCAGCCACGTGAGCAGAGCATGATAGCCACGTGATCAGTGCATGATCAGTCACGTGATCAGTACATGATCAGTCACGTGAACAGTGCATGATCATTTACGTGATCTGTGCATGATCAGTCACGTGACCAGTATATGGTAGCTACGTGATCATTCCATGACGAGCCACGTGAGCAGTGCATGATAGCCACGTGATGTGTGCATGAGTTACGTGAGCAGAGTATGATCAGCCACGTGATCAGTGCATGAGTGCCACGTGATCAGTGCATGATATGTCACGTGACAGGTGTGTGATCAGCCACGTGAACAGTGCATGTTCAGCCACGTGATCAGTGCATGATAGCCACGTGATCAGTGCATGATCAGTTACGTGAGCAGTGTATGATCAGCCACGTGATCAGTGCATGGTCAGACACGTGAACAGTGTATGATCAGCCACGTGATCAGTGCATGATATCCAAGTGATCAGTGCATGATCATCACGTGATCAGTGTATGATCAGCCACGTGAACAGTGCATGCTCAGTCACGTGATCTGGGCCTGCTGAGCTGCGTGATTACTGTCTGCTCATCTGCTTGACAATTGCCAGCTGAGCTGCACGATTCCTGCCTGTCATCTGCTTGACAATTGCCAGCTGTGCTGCGTAATTCCTGCCTGCTCAGCTGCTTGATTATTGCCAGCTGAGCAGCATGATTCCTCACACCTGAGTTCCATGATTATTGCCTGCTGACTGTTTGATTCGTGCCTACTCAGCTCTTTGTTTATTGCCTCCAGAGGCACATGATCAGTGTATGATAGCAAACATGATCAGCGCATGATCAGTCACATGATCAGCGCCATTAAGTCACGTGATCACTACATGATAGTCATGTGATCAGTCCATGCTCAGTCACGGTATCAGTGCATGATCAGCCACGTGATCAGTGCATGATCTGTCACAAGATTAGTGTATGATCATCCACGTGATCAGTGCACGGGCAGTCATGTGATCAGTGCATGATATAGACGTGATCAGTGCATGATCAGTCTCGTGATCAGTGCATGATAGCCACGTGATCAGTGCATGATCAGTCACCTGATGGGTGTATGATCATTCACGTGACCTGTACATGGTAGCTACATGATCATTGCATGATCAGCCACGTGAGTAGTGCATGATAGCCACGTGATCACTGCATGATCAGTCACGTGATCAGTGCATGATCAGTCATGTGACCAGTACATGGTAGCTGCGTGATCATGGCATGATCAGCCACGTGAGCAGTGCATGATAGCCACGTGATCAGTGCATGATCAGACACGTGATCAGTGCATGATCAGTCACGTGATCAGTGCATGATCAGCCACGTGATCAGTGCATGATCAGGCACGTGATCAGTGTATGTCAGCCACGTGATCAGTGCATGATAGCCACGTGATCAGTGCATGATCAGTCACGTGATCAGTGCATGATCAGTTACGTGATCAGTGCATGATCAGCCACGTGATCAGTGCATGATCAGCCACATGATCAGTGCATGATCAATTACGTGATCAGTGCATGATCAGTCACGTGATCAGTACATGGTAGCTACGTGATCATTGCATGATCAGCCACGTGATCAGTGCATGATAGCCACGTGATCAGTGCATGATAGCCACGTGATCAGTGCATGATAGCCACGTGATCAGTGCATGATCAGTCATGTGATCGTGTGTGATCAGCCACGTGATCAGTGCATGATATCCACGTGATCAGTGCATGACAGCCACGTGATCAGTGCATGATAGCCACGTGATCAGTGCATGATCAGTCACGTGATCATGTGTGATCAGCCACGTGATCAGTGCATGATCAGCCACGTGATCAGTGCATGATCAATTACGTGATCAGTGCATGATCAGTCACGTGACCAGTGCATGGTTGCTACGTGATCAGTGCATGATCAGCCACGTGATCAGTGCATGATAGCCACGTGATCAGTGCATGATCAGTCACGTGATCAGTGCATGATCAGTCACGTGATCAGTGCATGATAGCTACGTGATCATTGCATGATCAGCCACGTGATAGTGCATGATAGCCACGTGATCAGTGCATGATCAGTCACGTGATCAGTGCATGATCAGTCACGTGATCAGTGCATGATAGCTGCGTGATCATGCATGATCAGCCACGTGATCAGTGCATGATAGCCACGTGATCAGTGCATGATCAGTCACGTGATCAGTGCATGATCAGTCACGTGATCAGTGCATGATCAGCCACGTGATCAGTGCATGATCAGCCACGTGATCAGTGCATGATAGCCACGTGATCAGTGCATGATCAGTCACGTGATCAGTGCATGATCAGTCACGTGATCAGTGCATGATCAGCCACGTGATCAGTGCATGATCAGCCACGTGATCAGTGCATGATCAATTACGTGATCAGTGCATGATCAGTCACGTGACCAGTACATGGTTGCTACGTGATCGTTGCATGATCAGCCACGTGAGCAGTGCATGATAGCCACGTGATCAGTGCATGATCAGTCACGTGATCAGTGCATGATCATCACGTGATCAGTGCATGATCATTTACGTGATCAGTGCATGATCAGTCACGTGACCAGTATATGGTAGCTACGTGATCATTGCATGACAGCCACGTGATCAGTGCATGATAGCCACGTGATCAGTGCATGAGTCACGTGATCAGTGTATGATCAGCCACGTGATCAGTGCATGAGTCCACGTGATCAGTGCATGATAGTCACGTGACAGTGTGTGATCAGCCACGTGATCAGTGCATGATCAGCCACGTGATCAGTGCATGATAGCCACGTGATCAGTGCATGATCAGTCACGTGATCAGTGCATGATCAGCCACGTGATCAGTGCATGATCAGACACGTGATCAGTGCATGATCAGCCACGTGATCAGTGCATGATAGCCACGTGATCAGTGCATGATCATCACGTGATCAGTGCATGATCAGTCACGTGACCAGTGCATGGTAGCTGCGTGATCATGCATGATCAGCCACGTGATCAGTGCATGATAGCCACGTGATCAGTGCATGATCAGTCACGTGATCAGTGCATGATCAGTCACGTGATCAGTGCATGATCAGCCACGTGATCAGTGCATGATCAGTCACGTGATCAGTGCATGATCAGCCACGTGATCAGTGCATGATCAGGCACGTGATCAGTGCATGATCAGCCACGTGATCAGTGCATGATAGCCACGTGATCAGTGCATGATCAGTCACGTGATCAGTGCATGATCAGTCACGTGATCAGTGCATGATCAGCCACGTGATCAGTGCATGATCAGCCACGTGATCAGTGCATGATCAATCACGTGATCAGTGCATGATCAGTCACGTGATCAGTGCATGGTAGCACGTGATCAGTGCATGATCAGCCACGTGATCAGTGCATGATAGCCACGTGATCAGTGCATGATAGCCACGTGATCAGTGCATGATCAGCCACGTGATCAGTGCATGATCAGCCACGTGATCAGTGCATGATCAGTCACGTGATCATGTGTGATCAGCCACGTGATCAGTGCATGATAGCCACGTGATCAGTGCATGATCAGTCACGTGATCAGTGCATGATCAGTCATGTGATCAGTACATGGTAGCTGCGTGATCATGCATGATCAGCCACGTGATCAGTGCATGATAGCCACGTGATCAGTGCATGATCAGTCACGTGATCAGTGCATGATCAGTCACGTGATCAGTGCATGATCAGGCACGTGATCAGTGCATGATCAGCCACGTGATCAGTGCATGATAGCCACGTGATCAGTGCATGATCAGTCACGTGATCAGTGCATGATCAGTTACGTGATCAGTGCATGATCAGCCACGTGATCAGTGCATGATCAGCCACGTGATCAGTGCATGATCAATTACGTGATCAGTGCATGATCAGTCACGTGATCAGTGCATGGTAGCTACGTGATCATTGCATGATCAGCCACGTGATCAGTGCATGATAGCCACGTGATCAGTGCATGATAGCCACGTGATCAGTGCATGATCAGTCATGTGATACGTGTGTGATCAGCCACGTGATCAGTGCATGATATCCACGTGATCAGTGCATGACAGCCACGTGATCAGTGCATGAGAGCCACGTGATCAGTGCATGATCAGTCACGTGATACATGTGTGATCAGCCACGTGATCAGTGCATGATGAGCCACGTGATCAGTGCAGGATCAATTACGTGATCAGTGCATGATCAGTCACGTGACCAGTACATGGTTGCTACGTGATCGTTGCATGATCAGCCACGTGAGCAGAGCATGATAGCCACGTGATCAGTGCATGATCAGTCACGTGATCAGTACATGATCAGTCACGTGAACAGTGCATGATCATTTACGTGATCTGTGCATGATCAGTCACGTGACCAGTATATGGTAGCTACGTGATCATTCCATGACGAGCCACGTGAGCAGTGCATGATAGCCACGTGATGTGTGCATGAGTTACGTGAGCAGAGTATGATCAGCCACGTGATCAGTGCATGAGTGCCACGTGATCAGTGCATGATATGTCACGTGACAGGTGTGTGATCAGCCACGTGAACAGTGCATGTTCAGCCACGTGATCAGTGCATGATAGCCACGTGATCAGTGCATGATCAGTTACGTGAGCAGTGTATGATCAGCCACGTGATCAGTGCATGGTCAGACACGTGAACAGTGTATGATCAGCCACGTGATCAGTGCATGATATCCAAGTGATCAGTGCATGATCATCACGTGATCAGTGTATGATCAGCCACGTGAACAGTGCATGCTCAGTCACGTGATCTGGGCCTGCTGAGCTGCGTGATTACTGTCTGCTCATCTGCTTGACAATTGCCAGCTGAGCTGCACGATTCCTGCCTGTCATCTGCTTGACAATTGCCAGCTGTGCTGCGTAATTCCTGCCTGCTCAGCTGCTTGATTATTGCCAGCTGAGCAGCATGATTCCTCACACCTGAGTTCCATGATTATTGCCTGCTGACTGTTTGATTCGTGCCTACTCAGCTCTTTGTTTATTGCCTCCAGAGGCACATGATCAGTGTATGATAGCAAACATGATCAGCGCATGATCAGTCACATGATCAGCGCCATTAAGTCACGTGATCACTACATGATAGTCATGTGATCAGTCCATGCTCAGTCACGGTATCAGTGCATGATCAGCCACGTGATCAGTGCATGATCTGTCACATGATTAGTGTATGATCATCCACGTGATCAGTGCATGGGCAGTCATGTGATCAGTGCATGATATAGACGTGATCAGTGCATGATCAGTCTCGTGATCAGTGCATGATAGCCACGTGATCAGTGCATGATCAGTCACCTGATGGGTGTATGATCATTCACGTGACCTGTACATGGTAGCTACATGATCATTGCATGATCAGCCACGTGAGTAGTGCATGATAGCCACGTGATCACTGCATGATCAGTCACGTGATCAGTGCATGATCAGTCATGTGACCAGTACATGGTAGCTGCGTGATCATGGCATGATCAGCCACGTGAGCAGTGCATGATAGCCACGTGATCAGTGCATGATCAGTCACGTGATCAGTGCATGATCAGTCACGTGATCAGTGCATGATCAGCCACGTGATCAGTGCATGATCAGTCACGTGATCAGTATATGATTGCCACGTGATCAGTGCATGACAGCCACGTGATCAGTGCATGATAGCCACGTGATCAGTGCATGAGTTACGTGATCAGTGCATGATCAGCCACGTGATCAGTGCATGAGTCCACGTGATCAGTGCATGATAGTCACGTGATCAGTGCATGATCAGCCACGTGATCAGTGCATGATCAGCCACGTGATCAGTGCATGATAGCCACGTGATCAGTGCATGATCAGTCACGTGATCAGTGCATGATCAGCCACGTGATCAGTGCATGATCAGTCACGTGATCAGTGTATGATCAGCCACGTGATCAGTGCATGATAGCCACGTGATCAGTGCATGATCATCACGTGATCAGTGCATGATCAGTCACGTGATCAGTGCATGATAGCTACGTGATCATGCATGATCAGCCACGTGATCAGTGCATGATAGCCACGTGATCAGTGCATGATCAGCCACGTGATCAGTGCATGATCAGTCACGTGATCAGTGCATGATCAGCCACGTGATCAGTGCATGATCAGTCACGTGATCAGTGCATGATCAGCCACGTGATCAGTGCATGATCAGTCACGTGATCAGTGTATGATCAGCCACGTGATCAGTGCATGATAGCCACGTGATCAGTGCATGATCAGTCACGTGATCAGTGCATGATCAGTCACGTGATCAGTGCATGATCAGCCACGTGATCAGTGCATGATCAGCCACGTGATCAGTGCATGATCAATCACGTGATCAGTGCATGATCAGTCACGTGATCAGTGCATGGTAGCTACGTGATCAGTGCATGATCAGCCACGTGATCAGTGCATGATAGCCACGTGATCAGTGCATGATAGCCACGTGATCAGTGCATGATCAGCCACGTGATCAGTGCATGATAGCCACGTGATCAGTGCATGATCAGTCACGTGATCAGTGTGATCAGCCACGTGATCAGTGCATGATCAGCCACGTGATCAGTGCATGATCAGTCACGTGATCAGTGCATGATCAGTCACGTGATCAGTACATGGTAGCTACGTGATCAGTGCATGATCAGCCACGTGATCAGTGCATGATAGCCACGTGATCAGTGCATGATCAGTCACGTGATCAGTGCATGATCAGTCACGTGATCAGTGCATGATCAGGCACGTGATCAGTGCATGATCAGCCACGTGATCAGTGCATGATAGCCACGTGATCAGTGCATGATCAGTCACGTGATCAGTGCATGATCAGTTACGTGATCAGTGCATGATCAGCCACGTGATCAGTGCATGATCAGCCACGTGATCAGTGCATGATCAATTACGTGATCAGTGCATGATCAGTCACGTGATCAGTGCATGGTAGCTACGTGATCATTGCATGATCAGCCACGTGATCAGTGCATGATAGCCACGTGATCAGTGCATGATAGCCACGTGATCAGTGCATGATCAGTCATGTGATACGTGTGTGATCAGCCACGTGATCAGTGCATGATATCCACGTGATCAGTGCATGACAGCCACGTGATCAGTGCATGAGAGCCACGTGATCAGTGCATGATCAGTCACGTGATACATGTGTGATCAGCCACGTGATCAGTGCATGATGAGCCACGTGATCAGTGCAGGATCAATTACGTGATCAGTGCATGATCAGTCACGTGACCAGTACATGGTTGCTACGTGATCGTTGCATGATCAGCCACGTGAGCAGAGCATGATAGCCACGTGATCAGTGCATGATCAGTCACGTGATCAGTACATGATCAGTCACGTGAACAGTGCATGATCATTTACGTGATCTGTGCATGATCAGTCACGTGACCAGTATATGGTAGCTACGTGATCATTCCATGACGAGCCACGTGAGCAGTGCATGATAGCCACGTGATGTGTGCATGAGTTACGTGAGCAGAGTATGATCAGCCACGTGATCAGTGCATGAGTGCCACGTGATCAGTGCATGATATGTCACGTGACAGGTGTGTGATCAGCCACGTGAACAGTGCATGTTCAGCCACGTGATCAGTGCATGATAGCCACGTGATCAGTGCATGATCAGTTACGTGAGCAGTGTATGATCAGCCACGTGATCAGTGCATGGTCAGACACGTGAACAGTGTATGATCAGCCACGTGATCAGTGCATGATATCCAAGTGATCAGTGCATGATCATCACGTGATCAGTGTATGATCAGCCACGTGAACAGTGCATGCTCAGTCACGTGATCTGGGCCTGCTGAGCTGCGTGATTACTGTCTGCTCATCTGCTTGACAATTGCCAGCTGAGCTGCACGATTCCTGCCTGTCATCTGCTTGACAATTGCCAGCTGTGCTGCGTAATTCCTGCCTGCTCAGCTGCTTGATTATTGCCAGCTGAGCAGCATGATTCCTCACACCTGAGTTCCATGATTATTGCCTGCTGACTGTTTGATTCGTGCCTACTCAGCTCTTTGTTTATTGCCTCCAGAGGCACATGATCAGTGTATGATAGCAAACATGATCAGCGCATGATCAGTCACATGATCAGCGCCATTAAGTCACGTGATCACTACATGATAGTCATGTGATCAGTCCATGCTCAGTCACGGTATCAGTGCATGATCAGCCACGTGATCAGTGCATGATCTGTCACATGATTAGTGTATGATCATCCACGTGATCAGTGCATGGGCAGTCATGTGATCAGTGCATGATATAGACGTGATCAGTGCATGATCAGTCTCGTGATCAGTGCATGATAGCCACGTGATCAGTGCATGATCAGTCACGTGATCAGTGCATGATCAGTCACGTGACCAGTACATGGTAGCTACGTGATCATTGCATGATCAGCCACGTGAGCAGTGCATGATAGCCACGTGATCAGTGCATGATCAGTCACGTGATCAGTGCATGATCAGTCACGTGATCAGTGCATGATCAGCCACGTGATCAGTGCATGATCAGCCACGTGATCAGTGCATGATCAGCCACGTGATCAGTGCATGATAGCCACGTGATCAGTGCATGATCAGTCACGTGATCAGTGCATGATCAGTCACGTGATCAGTGCATGATCAGCCACGTGATCAGTGCATGATCAGCCACGTGATCAGTGCATGATCAATTACGTGATCAGTGCATGATCAGTCACGTGACCAGTACATGGTAGCTACGTGATCAGTGCATGATCAGCCACGTGATCAGTGCATGATAGCCACGTGATCAGTGCATGATCAGCCACGTGATCAGTGCATGATCAGCCACGTGATCAGTGCATGATCAGTCACGTGATCGTGCATGATCAGCCACGTGATCAGTGCATGATATCCACGTGATCAGTGCATGACAGCCACGTGATCAGTGCATGATAGCCACGTGATCAGTGCATGATCAGTCACGTGATCATGTGTGATCAGCCACGTGATCAGTGCATGATGAGCCACGTGATCAGTGCATGATCAATTACGTGATCAGTGCATGATCAGTCACGTGACCAGTGCATGTTGCTACGTGATCAGTGCATGATCAGCCACGTGAGCAGTGCATGATAGCCACGTGATCAGTGCATGATCAGTCACGTGATCAGTGCATGATCAGTCACGTGAACAGTGCATGATCATTTACGTGATCAGTGCATGATCAGTCACGTGATCAGTATATGGTTGCTACGTGATCATTGCATGACAGCCACGTGATCAGTGCATGATAGCCACGTGATGTGTGCATGAGTTACGTGAGCAGTGTATGATCAGCCACGTGATCAGTGCATGAGTGCCACGTGATCAGTGCATGATATGTCACGTGACAGTGTGTGATCAGCCACGTGATCAGTGCATGATCAGCCACGTGATCAGTGCATGATAGCCACGTGATCAGTGCATGATCAGTTACGTGATCAGTGCATGATCAGCCACGTGATCAGTGCATGATCAGACACGTGATCAGTGTATGATCAGCCACGTGATCAGTGCATGATAGCCACGTGATCAGTGCATGATCATCACGTGATCAGTGCATGATCAGTCACGTGATCAGTGCATGGTAGCTGCGTGATCATGCATGATCAGCCACGTGATCAGTGCATGATAGCCACGTGATCAGTGCATGATCAGCCACGTGATCAGTGCATGATCAGTCACGTGATCAGTGCATGATCAGCCACGTGATCAGTGCATGATCAGTCACGTGATCAGTGCATGATCAGCCACGTGATCAGTGCATGATCAGTCACGTGATCAGTGTATGATCAGCCACGTGATCAGTGCATGATAGCCACGTGATCAGTGCATGATCAGTCACGTGATCAGTGCATGATCAGTCACGTGATCAGTGCATGATCAGCCACGTGATCAGTGCATGATCAGCCACGTGATCAGTGCATGATCAGTTACGTGATCAGTGCATGATCAGTCACGTGATCAGTGCATGATAGCCACGTGATCAGTGCATGATCAGCCACGTGATCAGTGCATGATCAGCCACGTGATCAGTGCATGATAGCCACGTGATCAGTGCATGATAGCCACGTGATCAGTGCATGAGAGCCACGTGATCAGTGCATGATCAGTCACGTGATACATGTGTGATCAGCCACGTGATCAGTGCATGATGAGCCACGTGATCAGTGCAGGATCAATTACGTGATCAGTGCATGATCAGTCACGTGACCAGTACATGGTTGCTACGTGATCGTTGCATGATCAGCCACGTGAGCAGAGCATGATAGCCACGTGATCAGTGCATGATCAGTCACGTGATCAGTACATGATCAGTCACGTGAACAGTGCATGATCATTTACGTGATCTGTGCATGATCAGTCACGTGACCAGTATATGGTAGCTACGTGATCATTCCATGACGAGCCACGTGAGCAGTGCATGATAGCCACGTGATGTGTGCATGAGTTACGTGAGCAGAGTATGATCAGCCACGTGATCAGTGCATGAGTGCCACGTGATCAGTGCATGATATGTCACGTGACAGGTGTGTGATCAGCCACGTGAACAGTGCATGTTCAGCCACGTGATCAGTGCATGATAGCCACGTGATCAGTGCATGATCAGTTACGTGAGCAGTGTATGATCAGCCACGTGATCAGTGCATGGTCAGACACGTGAACAGTGTATGATCAGCCACGTGATCAGTGCATGATATCCAAGTGATCAGTGCATGATCATCACGTGATCAGTGTATGATCAGCCACGTGAACAGTGCATGCTCAGTCACGTGATCTGGGCCTGCTGAGCTGCGTGATTACTGTCTGCTCATCTGCTTGACAATTGCCAGCTGAGCTGCACGATTCCTGCCTGTCATCTGCTTGACAATTGCCAGCTGTGCTGCGTAATTCCTGCCTGCTCAGCTGCTTGATTATTGCCAGCTGAGCAGCATGATTCCTCACAGCTGAGTTCCATGATTATTGCCTGCTGACTGTTTGATTCGTGCCTACTCAGCTCTTTGTTTATTGCCTCCAGAGGCACATGATCAGTGTATGATAGCAAACATGATCAGCGCATGATCAGTCACATGATCAGCGCCATTAAGTCACGTGATCACTACATGATAGTCATGTGATCAGTCCATGCTCAGTCACGGTATCAGTGCATGATCAGCCACGTGATCAGTGCATGATCTGTCACAAGATTAGTGTATGATCATCCACGTGATCAGTGCATGGGCAGTCATGTGATCAGTGCATGATATAGACGTGATCAGTGCATGATCAGTCTCGTGATCAGTGCATGATAGCCACGTGATCAGTGCATGATCAGTCACCTGATGGGTGTATGATCATTCACGTGACCTGTACATGGTAGCTACATGATCATTGCATGATCAGCCACGTGAGTAGTGCATGATAGCCACGTGATCACTGCATGATCAGTCACGTGATCAGTGCATGATCAGTCATGTGACCAGTACATGGTAGCTGCGTGATCATGGCATGATCAGCCACGTGAGCAGTGCATGATAGCCACGTGATCAGTGCATGATCAGACACGTGATCAGTGCATGATCAGTCACGTGATCAGTGCATGATCAGGCACGTGATCAGTGCATGTCCAGCCACGTGATCAGTGCATGATAGCCACGTGATCAGTGCATGATCAGTCACGTGATCAGTGCATGATCAGTTACGTGATCAGTGTATGATCAGCCACGTGATCAGTGCATGATCAGCCACATGATCAGTGCATGATCAATTACGTGATCAGTGCATGATCAGTCACGTGACCAGTACATGGTAGCTACGTGATCATTGCATGATCAGCCACGTGATCAGTGCATGATAGCCACGTGATCAGTGCATGATAGCCACGTGATCAGTGCATGATCAGTCATGTGATACGTGTGTGATCAGCCACGTGATCAGTGCATGATATCCACGTGATCAGTGCATGACAGCCACGTGATCAGTGCATGACAGCCACGTGATCAGTGCATGATCAGTCACGTGATACATGTGTGATCAGCCACGTGATCAGTGCATGATGAGCCACGTGATCAGTGCAGGATCAATTACGTGATCAGTGCATGATCAGTCACGTGACCACTACATGGTTGCTACTTGATCGTTGCATGATCAGCCACGTGAGCAGTGCATGATAGCCACGTGATCAGTGCATGATCAGTCACGTGATCAGTACATGATCAGTCACGTGAACAGTGCATGATCATTTACGTGATCTTTGCATGATCAGTCACGTGACCAGTATATGGTTGCTACGTGATCATTCCATGACGAGCCACGTGAGCAGTGCATGATAGCCACGTGATGTGTGCATGAGTTACGTGAGCAGAGTATGATCAGCCACGTGATCAGTGCATGAGTGCCACGTGATCAGTGCATGATATGTCACGTGACAGGTGTGTGATCAGCCACGTGAACAGTGCATGTTCAGCCACGTGATCAGTGCATGATAGCCACGTGATCAGTGCATGATCAGTTACGTGAGCAGTGTATGATCAGCCACGTGATCAGTGCATGGTCAGACACGTGAACAGTGTATGATCAGCCACGTGATCAGTGCATGATATCCAAGTGATCAGTGCATGATCATCACGTGATCAGTGTATGATCAGCCACGTGAACAGTGCATGCTCAGTCACGTGATCTGGGCCTGCTGAGCTGCGTGATTACTGTCTGCTCATCTGCTTGACAATTGCCAGCTGAGCTGCACGATTCCTGCCTGTCATCTGCTTGACAATTGCCAGCTGTGCTGCGTAATTCCTGCCTGCTCAGCTGCTTGATTATTGCCAGCTGAGCAGCATGATTCCTCACACCTGAGTTCCATGATTATTGCCTGCTGACTGTTTGATTCGTGCCTACTCAGCTCTTTGTTTATTGCCTCCAGAGGCACATGATCAGTGTATGATAGCAAACATGATCAGCGCATGATCAGTCACATGATCAGCGCCATTAAGTCACGTGATCACTACATGATAGTCATGTGATCAGTCCATGCTCAGTCACGGTATCAGTGCATGATCAGCCACGTGATCAGTGCATGATCTGTCACAAGATTAGTGTATGATCATCCACGTGATCAGTGCATGGGCAGTCATGTGATCAGTGCATGATATAGACGTGATCAGTGCATGATCAGTCTCGTGATCAGTGCATGATAGCCACGTGATCAGTGCATGATCAGTCACCTGATGGGTGTATGATCATTCACGTGACCTGTACATGGTAGCTACATGATCATTGCATGATCAGCCACGTGAGTAGTGCATGATAGCCACGTGATCAGTGCATGATCAGTCACGTGATCAGTGCATGATCAGTCATGTGACCAGTACATGGTAGCTGCGTGATCATGGCATGATCAGCCACGTGAGCAGTGCATGATAGCCACGTGATCAGTGCATGATCAGCCACGTGATCAGTGCATGATCAGTCACGTGATCAGTGCATGATCAGTCACGTGATCAGTGCATGGTAGCCACGTGATCATTGCATGATCAGCCACGTGATCAGTGCATGATAGCCACGTGATCAGTGCATGATCAGCCACGTGATCAGTGCATGATCAGTCACGTGATCAGTGCATGATCAGCCACGTGATCAGTGCATGATAGTCACGTGACAGTGTGTGATCAGCCACGTGATCAGTGCATGATCAGCCACGTGATCAGTGCATGATAGCCACGTGATCAGTGCATGATCAGTTACGTGAGCAGTGTATGATCAGCCACGTGATCAGTGCATGGTCAGACACGTGAACAGTGTATGATCAGCCACGTGATCAGTGCATGATATCCACGTGATCAGTGCATGATCATCACGTGATCAGTGTATGATCAGCCACGTGAACAGTGCATGCTCAGTCACGTGATCAGGGCCTGCTGAGCTGCGTGATTACTGTCTGCTCATCTGCTTGACAATTGCCAGCTGAGCTGCACGATTCCTGCCTGTCATCTGCTTGACAATTGCCAGCTGTGCTGCGTAATTCCTGCCTGCTCAGCTGCTTGATTATTGCCAGCTGAGCAGCATGATTCCTCACACCTGAGTTCCATGATTATTGCCTGCTGACTGTTTGATTCGTGCCTACTCAGCTCTTTGTTTATTGCCTCCAGAGGCACATGATCAGTGTATGATAGCAAACATGATCAGCGCATGATCAGTCACATGATCAGCGCCATTAAGTCACGTGATCACTACATGATAGTCATGTGATCAGTCCATGCTCAGTCACGGTATCAGTGCATGATCAGCCACGTGATCAGTGCATGATCTGTCACAAGATTAGTGTATGATCATCCACGTGATCAGTGCACATGCAGTCATGTGATCAGTGCATGATATAGACGTGATCAGTGCATGATCAGTCACGTGATCAGTGCATGATAGCCACGTGATCAGTGCATGATCAGTCACCTGATGGGTGTATGATCATTCACGTGACCTGTACATGGTAGCTACATGATCATTGCATGATCAGCCACGTGATCAGTGCATGATCAGCCACGTGATCAGTGCATGATCAGCCACGTGATCAGTGCATGATCAGCCACGTGATCAGTGCATGATCAGTCACGTGATCAGTGCATGATCAGTCACGTGATCAGTGCATGATCAGCCACGTGATCAGTGCATGATCAGCCACGTGATCAGTGCATGATCAGTCACGTGATCAGTGCATGATCAGTCACGTGATCAGTGCATGATAGCTACGTGATCAGTGCATGATCAGCCACGTGATCAGTGCATGATCAGCCACGTGATCAGTGCATGATCAGCCACGTGATCAGTGCATGATCAGTCACGTGATAGTGCATGATCAGCCACGTGATCAGTGCATGATAGCCACGTGATCAGTGCATGATCAGCCACGTGATCAGTGCATGATAGCCACGTGATCAGTGCATGATCAGTCATGTGATACGTGTGTGATCAGCCACGTGATCAGTGCATGATATCCACGTGATCAGTGCATGACAGCCACGTGATCAGTGCATGAGAGCCACGTGATCAGTGCATGATCAGTCACGTGATACATGTGTGATCAGCCACGTGATCAGTGCATGATGAGCCACGTGATCAGTGCAGGATCAATTACGTGATCAGTGCATGATCAGTCACGTGACCAGTACATGGTTGCTACGTGATCGTTGCATGATCAGCCACGTGAGCAGAGCATGATAGCCACGTGATCAGTGCATGATCAGTCACGTGATCAGTACATGATCAGTCACGTGAACAGTGCATGATCATTTACGTGATCTTTGCATGATCAGTCACGTGACCAGTATATGGTTGCTACGTGATCATTCCATGACGAGCCACGTGAGCAGTGCATGATAGCCACGTGATGTGTGCATGAGTTACGTGAGCAGAGTATGATCAGCCACGTGATCAGTGCATGAGTGCCACGTGATCAGTGCATGATATGTCACGTGACAGGTGTGTGATCAGCCACGTGAACAGTGCATGTTCAGCCACGTGATCAGTGCATGATAGCCACGTGATCAGTGCATGATCAGTTACGTGAGCAGTGTATGATCAGCCACGTGATCAGTGCATGGTCAGACACGTGAACAGTGTATGATCAGCCACGTGATCAGTGCATGATATCCAAGTGATCAGTGCATGATCATCACGTGATCAGTGTATGATCAGCCACGTGAACAGTGCATGCTCAGTCACGTGATCTGGGCCTGCTGAGCTGCGTGATTACTGTCTGCTCATCTGCTTGACAATTGCCAGCTGAGCTGCACGATTCCTGCCTGTCATCTGCTTGACAATTGCCAGCTGTGCTGCGTAATTCCTGCCTGCTCAGCTGCTTGATTATTGCCAGCTGAGCAGCATGATTCCTCACACCTGAGTTCCATGATTATTGCCTGCTGACTGTTTGATTCGTGCCTACTCAGCTCTTTGTTTATTGCCTCCAGAGGCACATGATCAGTGTATGATAGCAAACATGATCAGCGCATGATCAGTCACATGATCAGCGCCATTAAGTCACGTGATCACTACATGATAGTCATGTGATCAGTCCATGCTCAGTCACGGTATCAGTGCATGATCAGCCACGTGATCAGTGCATGATCTGTCACAAGATTAGTGTATGATCATCCACGTGATCAGTGCATGGGCAGTCATGTGATCAGTGCATGATATAGACGTGATCAGTGCATGATCAGTCTCGTGATCAGTGCATGATAGCCACGTGATCAGTGCATGATCAGTCACCTGATGGGTGTATGATCATTCACGTGACCTGTACATGGTAGCTACATGATCATTGCATGATCAGCCACGTGAGTAGTGCATGATAGCCACGTGATCACTGCATGATCAGTCACGTGATCAGTGCATGATCAGTCATGTGACCAGTACATGGTAGCTGCGTGATCATGGCATGATCAGCCACGTGAGCAGTGCATGATAGCCACGTGATCAGTGCATGATCAGACACGTGATCAGTGCATGATCAGTCACGTGATCAGTGCATGATCAGCCACGTGATCAGTGCATGACCAGGCACGTGATCAGTGTATGTCAGCCACGTGATCAGTGCATGATAGCCACGTGATCAGTGCATGATCAGTCACGTGATCAGTGCATGATCAGTTATGTGATCAGTGCATGATCAGCCACGTGATCAGTGCATGATCAGCCACATGATCAGTGCATGATCAATTACGTGATCAGTGCATGATCAGTCACGTGACCAGTACATGATAGCTACGTGATCATTGCATGATCAGCCACGTGATCAGTGCATGATAGCCACGTGATCAGTGCATGATAGCCACGTGATCAGTGCATGATCAGTCACGTGATACGTGTGTGATCAGCCACGTGATCAGTGCATGATATCCACGTGATCAGTGCATGACAGCCACGTGATCAGTGCATGATAGCCACGTGATCAGTGCATGATCAGTCACGTGATCGTGTGTGATCAGCCACGTGATCAGTGCATGATAGCCACGTGATCAGTGCATGATCAGCCACGTGATCAGTGCATGATAGCCACGTGATCAGTGCATGATCAGTCACGTGATCATGTGTGATCAGCCACGTGATCAGTGCATGATCAGCCACGTGATCAGTGCATGATCAGTCACGTGATCAGTGCATGATCAGTCACGTGATCAGTGCATGATCAGTTACGTGATCAGTGCATGATCAGTCACGTGACCAGTACATGGTTGCTACGTGATCATTGCATGATCAGCCACGTGAGCAGTGCATGATAGCCACGTGATCAGTGCATGATCAGTCACGTGATCAGTACATGATCAGTCACGTGAACAGTGCATGATCATTTACGTGATCTTTGCATGATCAGTCACGTGACCAGTATATGGTTGCTACGTGATCATTCCATGATCAGCCACGTGAGCAGTGCATGATAGCCACGTGATGTGTGCATGAGTTACGTGAGCAGAGTATGATCAGCCACGTGATCAGTGCATGAGTGCCACGTGATCAGTGCATGATATGTCACGTGACAGGTGTGTGATCAGCCACGTGAACAGTGCATGTTCAGCCACGTGATCAGTGCATGATAGCCACGTGATCAGTGCATGATCAGTTACGTGAGCAGTGCATGATCAGCCACGTGATCAGTGCATGGTCAGACACGTGAACAGTGTATGATCAGCCACGTGATCAGTGCATGATATCCAAGTGATCAGTGCATGATCATCACGTGATCAGTGTATGATCAGCCACGTGAACAGTGCATGCTCAGTCACGTGATCTGGGCCTGCTGAGCTGCGTGATTACTGTCTGCTCATCTGCTTGACAATTGCCAGCTGAGCTGCACGATTCCTGCCTGTCATCTGCTTGACAATTGCCAGCTGTGCTGCGTAATTCCTGCCTGCTCAGCTGCTTGATTATTGCCAGCTGAGCAGCATGATTCCTCACACCTGAGTTCCATGATTATTGCCTGCTGACTGTTTGATTCGTGCCTACTCAGCTCTTTGTTTATTGCCTCCAGAGGCACATGATCAGTGTATGATAGCAAACATGATCAGCGCATGATCAGTCACATGATCAGTGCCATTAAGTCACGTGATCACTACATGATAGTCATGTGATCAGTCCATGCTCAGTCACGGTATCAGTGCATGATCAGCCACGTGATCAGTGCATGATCTGTCACAAGATTAGTGTATGATCATCCACGTGATCAGTGCATGGGCAGTCATGTGATCAGTGCATGATATAGACGTGATCAGTGCATGATCAGTCTCGTGATCAGTGCATGATAGCCACGTGATCAGTGCATGATCAGTCACCTGATGGGTGTATGATCATTCACGTGACCTGTACATGGTAGCTACATGATCATTGCATGATCAGCCACGTGAGTAGTGCATGATAGCCACGTGATCAGTGCATGATCAGTCACGTGATCAGTGCATGATCAGTCATGTGACCAGTACATGGTAGCTGCGTGATCATGGCATGATCAGCCACGTGAGCAGTGCATGATAGCCACGTGATCAGTGCATGATCAGACACGTGATCAGTGCATGATCAGTCACGTGATCAGTGCATGATCAGCCACGTGATCAGTGCATGATCAGCCACGTGATCAGTGCATGATCAGCCACGTGATCAGTGCATGATCAGCCACGTGATCAGTGCATGATCAGTCACGTGATCAGTGCATGATCAGTCACGTGATCAGTGCATGATAGCTACGTGATCAGTGCATGATCAGCCACGTGATCAGTGCATGATAGCCACGTGATCAGTGCATGATCAGCCACGTGATCAGTGCATGATCAGCCACGTGATCAGTGCATGATCAGTCATGTGATCAGTGCATGATCAGCCACGTGATCAGTGCATGATAGCCACGTGATCAGTGCATGATCAGCCACGTGATCAGTGCATGATAGCCACGTGATCAGTGCATGATCAGTCACGTGATCATGTGTGATCAGCCACGTGATCAGTGCATGATCAGCCACGTGATCAGTGCATGATCAATTACGTGATCAGTGCATGATCAGTCACGTGATCAGTACATGGTAGCTACGTGATCAGTGCATGATCAGCCACGTGCAGTGCATGATAGCCACGTGATCAGTGCATGATCAGTCACGTGATCAGTGCATGATCAGTCACGTGATCAGTGCATGATAGCCACGTGATCAGTGCATGATCAGCCACGTGATCAGTGCATGATAGCCACGTGATCAGTGCATGATCAGTCACGTGATCAGTGCATGATCAGTCACGTGATCAGTGCATGATCAGCCACGTGATCAGTGCATGATCAGTCACGTGATCAGTGCATGATCAGTCACGTGACCAGTACATGGTAGCTACGTGATCATTGCATGATCAGCCACGTGATCAGTGCATGATAGCCACGTGATCAGTGCATGATCAGTCACGTGATCAGTGCATGATCAGTCACGTGAACAGTGCATGATCATTTACGTGATCAGTGCATGATCAGTCACGTGACCAGTATATGGTTGCTACGTGATCATTCCATGACGAGCCACGTGAGCAGTGCATGATAGCCACGTGATGTGTGCATGAGTTACGTGAGCAGAGTATGATCAGCCACGTGATCAGTGCATGAGTGCCACGTGATCAGTGCATGATATGTCACGTGACAGGTGTGTGATCAGCCACGTGAACAGTGCATGTTCAGCCACGTGATCAGTGCATGATAGCCACGTGATCAGTGCATGATCAGTTACGTGAGCAGTGCATGATCAGCCACGTGATCAGTGCATGGTCAGACACGTGAACAGTGTATGATCAGCCACGTGATCAGTGCATGATATCCAAGTGATCAGTGCATGATCATCACGTGATCAGTGTATGATCAGCCACGTGAACAGTGCATGCTCAGTCACGTGATCTGGGCCTGCTGAGCTGCGTGATTACTGTCTGCTCATCTGCTTGACAATTGCCAGCTGAGCTGCACGATTCCTGCCTGTCATCTGCTTGACAATTGCCAGCTGTGCTGCGTAATTCCTGCCTGCTCAGCTGCTTGATTATTGCCAGCTGAGCAGCATGATTCCTCACACCTGAGTTCCATGATTATTGCCTGCTGACTGTTTGATTCGTGCCTACTCAGCTCTTTGTTTATTGCCTCCAGAGGCACATGATCAGTGTATGATAGCAAACATGATCAGCGCATGATCAGTCACATGATCAGCGCCATTAAGTCACGTGATCACTACATGATAGTCATGTGATCAGTCCATGCTCAGTCACGGTATCAGTGCATGATCAGCCACGTGATCAGTGCATGATCTGTCACAAGATTAGTGTATGATCATCCACGTGATCAGTGCATGGGCAGTCATGTGATCAGTGCATGATATAGACGTGATCAGTGCATGATCAGTCTCGTGATCAGTGCATGATAGCCACGTGATCAGTGCATGATCAGTCACCTGATGGGTGTATGATCATTCACGTGACCTGTACATGGTAGCTACATGATCATTGCATGATCAGCCACGTGAGTAGTGCATGATAGCCACGTGATCACTGCATGATCAGTCACGTGATCAGTGCATGATCAGTCATGTGACCAGTACATGGTAGCTGCGTGATCATGGCATGATCAGCCACGTGAGCAGTGCATGATAGCCACGTGATCAGTGCATGATCAGACACGTGATCAGTGCATGATCAGTCACGTGATCAGTGCATGATCAGCCACGTGATCAGTGCATGACCAGGCACGTGATCAGTGTATGTCAGCCAAGTGATCAGTGCATGATAGCCACGTGATCAGTGCATGATCAGTCACGTGATCAGTGCATGATCAGTTATGTGATCAGTGTATGATCAGCCACGTGATCAGTGCATGATCAGCCACATGATCAGTGCATGATCAATTACGTGATCAGTGCATGATCAGTCACGTGATCAGTACATGGTAGCTACGTGATCATTGCATGATAGCCACGTGATCAGTGCATGATAGCCACGTGATCAGTGCATGATAGCCACGTGATCAGTGCATGATAGCCACGTGATCAGTGCATGATCAGTCACGTGATACGTGTGTGATCAGCCACGTGATCAGTGCATGATATCCACGTGATCAGTGCATGACAGCCACGTGATCAGTGCATGAGAGCCACGTGATCAGTGCATGATCAGTCACGTGATACATGTGTGATCAGCCACGTGATCAGTGCATGATGAGCCACGTGATCAGTGCAGGATCAATTACGTGATCAGTGCATGATCAGTCACGTGACCAGTACATGGTTGCTACGTGATCGTTGCATGATCAGCCACGTGAGCAGAGCATGATAGCCACGTGATCAGTGCATGATCAGTCACGTGATCAGTACATGATCAGTCACGTGAACAGTGCATGATCATTTACGTGATCTTTGCATGATCAGTCACGTGACCAGTATATGGTTGCTACGTGATCATTCCATGACGAGCCACGTGAGCAGTGCATGATAGCCACGTGATGTGTGCATGAGTTACGTGAGCAGAGTATGATCAGCCACGTGATCAGTGCATGAGTGCCACGTGATCAGTGCATGATATGTCACGTGACAGGTGTGTGATCAGCCACGTGAACAGTGCATGTTCAGCCACGTGATCAGTGCATGATAGCCACGTGATCAGTGCATGATCAGTTACGTGAGCAGTGTATGATCAGCCACGTGATCAGTGCATGGTCAGACACGTGAACAGTGTATGATCAGCCACGTGATCAGTGCATGATATCCAAGTGATCAGTGCATGATCATCACGTGATCAGTGTATGATCAGCCACGTGAACAGTGCATGCTCAGTCACGTGATCTGGGCCTGCTGAGCTGCGTGATTACTGTCTGCTCATCTGCTTGACAATTGCCAGCTGAGCTGCACGATTCCTGCCTGTCATCTGCTTGACAATTGCCAGCTGTGCTGCGTAATTCCTGCCTGCTCAGCTGCTTGATTATTGCCAGCTGAGCAGCATGATTCCTCACAGCTGAGTTCCATGATTATTGCCTGCTGACTGTTTGATTCGTGCCTACTCAGCTCTTTGTTTATTGCCTCCAGAGGCACATGATCAGTGTATGATAGCAAACATGATCAGCGCATGATCAGTCACATGATCAGCGCCATTAAGTCACGTGATCACTACATGATAGTCATGTGATCAGTCCATGCTCAGTCACGGTATCAGTGCATGATCAGCCACGTGATCAGTGCATGATCTGTCACAAGATTAGTGTATGATCATCCACGTGATCAGTGCATGGGCAGTCATGTGATCAGTGCATGATATAGACGTGAACAGTGCATGATCAGTCTCGTGATCAGTGCATGATAGCCACGTGATCAGTGCATGATCAGTCACCTGATGGGTGTATGATCATTCACGTGACCTGTACATGGTAGCTACATGATCATTGCATGATCAGCCACGTGAGTAGTTCATGATAGCCACGTGATCACTGCATGATCAGTCACGTGATCAGTGCATGATCAGTCATGTGACCAGTACATGGTAGCTGCGTGATCATGGCATGATCAGCCACGTGAGCAGTGCATGATAGCCACGTGATCAGTGCATGATCAGACACGTGATCAGTGCATGATCAGTCACGTGATCAGTGCATGATCAGGCACGTGATCAGTGCATGTCAGCCACGTGATCAGTGCATGATAGCCACGTGATCAGTGCATGATCAGTCACGTGATCAGTGCATGATCAGTTATGTGATCAGTGTATGATCAGCCACGTGATCAGTGCATGATCAGCCACATGATCAGTGCATGATCAATTACGTGATCAGTGCATGATCAGTCACGTGACCAGTACATGGTAGCTACGTGATCATTGCATGATCAGCCACGTGATCAGTGCATGATAGCCACGTGATCAGTGCATGATAGCCACGTGATCAGTGCATGATCAGTCATGTGATACGTGTGTGATCAGCCACGTGATCAGTGCATGATATCCACGTGATCAGTGCATGACAGCCACGTGATCAGTGCATGAGAGCCACGTGATCAGTGCATGATCAGTCACGTGATACATGTGTGATCAGCCACGTGATCAGTGCATGATGAGCCACGTGATCAGTGCAGGATCAATTACGTGATCAGTGCATGATCAGTCACGTGACCAGTACATGGTTGCTACGTGATCGTTGCATGATCAGCCACGTGAGCAGAGCATGATAGCCACGTGATCAGTGCATGATCAGTCACGTGATCAGTACATGATCAGTCACGTGAACAGTGCATGATCATTTACGTGATCTTTGCATGATCAGTCACGTGACCAGTATATGGTTGCTACGTGATCATTCCATGACGAGCCACGTGAGCAGTGCATGATAGCCACGTGATGTGTGCATGAGTTACGTGAGCAGAGTATGATCAGCCACGTGATCAGTGCATGAGTGCCACGTGATCAGTGCATGATATGTCACGTGACAGGTGTGTGATCAGCCACGTGAACAGTGCATGTTCAGCCACGTGATCAGTGCATGATAGCCACGTGATCAGTGCATGATCAGTTACGTGAGCAGTGTATGATCAGCCACGTGATCAGTGCATGGTCAGACACGTGAACAGTGTATGATCAGCCACGTGATCAGTGCATGATATCCAAGTGATCAGTGCATGATCATCACGTGATCAGTGTATGATCAGCCACGTGAACAGTGCATGCTCAGTCACGTGATCTGGGCCTGCTGAGCTGCGTGATTACTGTCTGCTCATCTGCTTGACAATTGCCAGCTGAGCTGCACGATTCCTGCCTGTCATCTGCTTGACAATTGCCAGCTGTGCTGCGTAATTCCTGCCTGCTCAGCTGCTTGATTATTGCCAGCTGAGCAGCATGATTCCTCACACCTGAGTTCCATGATTATTGCCTGCTGACTGTTTGATTCGTGCCTACTCAGCTCTTTGTTTATTGCCTCCAGAGGCACATGATCAGTGTATGATAGCAAACATGATCAGCGCATGATCAGTCACATGATCAGCGCCATTAAGTCACGTGATCACTACATGATAGTCATGTGATCAGTCCATGCTCAGTCACGGTATCAGTGCATGATCAGCCACGTGATCAGTGCATGATCTGTCACAAGATTAGTGTATGATCATCCACGTGATCAGTGCATGGGCAGTCATGTGATCAGTGCATGATATAGACGTGATCAGTGCATGATCAGTCTCGTGATCAGTGCATGATAGCCACGTGATCAGTGCATGATCAGTCACGTGATCAGTGCATGATCAGTCACGTGACCAGTACATGGTAGCTACGTGATCATTGCATGATCAGCCACGTGAGCAGTGCATGATAGCCACGTGATCAGTGCATGATCAGTCACGTGATCAGTGCATGATCAGTCACGTGATCAGTGCATGATCAGCCACGTGATCAGTGCATGATCAGCCACGTGATCAGTGCATGATCAGCCACGTGATCAGTGCATGATAGCCACGTGATCAGTGCATGATCAGTCACGTGATCAGTGCATGATCAGTCACGTGATCAGTGCATGATCAGCCACGTGATCAGTGCATGATCAGCCACGTGATCAGTGCATGATCAATTACGTGATCAGTGCATGATCAGTCACGTGACCAGTACATGGTAGCTACGTGATCATTGCATGATCAGCCACGTGATCAGTGCATGATAGCCACGTGATCAGTGCATGATCAGCCACGTGATCAGTGCATGATAGCCACGTGATCAGTGCATGATCAGTCATGTGATCGTGTGTGATCAGCCACGTGATCAGTGCATGATATCCACGTGATCAGTGCATGACAGCCACGTGATCAGTGCATGATAGCCACGTGATCAGTGCATGATCAGTCACGTGATCATGTGTGATCAGCCACGTGATCAGTGCATGATGAGCCACGTGATCAGTGCATGATCAATTACGTGATCAGTGCATGATCAGTCACGTGACCAGTACATGTTGCTACGTGATCGTGCATGATCAGCCACGTGAGCAGTGCATGATAGCCACGTGATCAGTGCATGATCAGTCACGTGATCAGTGCATGATCAGTCACGTGAACAGTGCATGATCATTTACGTGATCAGTGCATGATCAGTCACGTGACCAGTATATGGTTGCTACGTGATCATTCCATGACAGCCACGTGAGCAGTGCATGATAGCCACGTGATGTGTGCATGAGTTACGTGAGCAGAGTATGATCAGCCACGTGATCAGTGCATGAGTGCCACGTGATCAGTGCATGATATGTCACGTGACAGTGTGTGATCAGCCACGTGATCAGTGCATGATCAGCCACGTGATCAGTGCATGATAGCCACGTGATCAGTGCATGATCAGTTACGTGATCAGTGCATGATCAGCCACGTGATCAGTGCATGATCAGACACGTGATCAGTGTATGATCAGCCACGTGATCAGTGCATGATATCCACGTGATCAGTGCATGATCATCACGTGATCAGTGCATGATCAGTCATGTGATCAGTGCATGGTAGCTGCGTGATCATGCATGATCAGCCACGTGATCAGTGCATGATAGCCACGTGATCAGTGCATGATCAGTCACGTGATCAGTGCATGATCAGTCACGTGATCAGTGCATGATCAGCCACGTGATCAGTGCATGATCAGTCACGTGATCAGTGCATGATCAGCCACGTGATCAGTGCATGATCAGTCACGTGATCAGTGTATGATCAGCCACGTGATCAGTGCATGATAGCCACGTGATCAGTGCATGATCAGTCACGTGATCAGTGCATGATCAGTCACGTGATCAGTGCATGATCAGCCACGTGATCAGTGCATGATCAGCCACGTGATCAGTGCATGATCAGTTACGTGATCAGTGCATGATCAGTCACGTGATCAGTGCATGATAGCCACGTGATCAGTGCATGATCAGCCACGTGATCAGTGCATGATCAGCCACGTGATCAGTGCATGATAGCCACGTGATCAGTGCATGATAGCCACGTGATCAGTGCATGAGAGCCACGTGATCAGTGCATGATCAGTCACGTGATACATGTGTGATCAGCCACGTGTTCAGTGCATGATGAGCAACGTGATCAGTGCAGGATCAATTACGTGATCAGTGCATGATCAGTCACGTGACCAGTACATGGTTGCTACGTGATCGTTGCATGATCAGCCACGTGAGCAGAGCATGATAGCCACGTGATCAGTGCATGATCAGTCACGTGATCAGTACATGATCAGTCACGTGAACAGTGCATGATCATTTACGTGATCTTTGCATGATCAGTCACGTGACCAGTATATGGTTGCTACGTGATCATTCCATGACGAGCCACGTGAGCAGTGCATGATAGCCACGTGATGTGTGCATGAGTTACGTGAGCAGAGTATGATCAGCCACGTGATCAGTGCATGAGTGCCACGTGATCAGTGCATGATATGTCACGTGACAGGTGTGTGATCAGCCACGTGAACAGTGCATGTTCAGCCACGTGATCAGTGCATGATAGCCACGTGATCAGTGCATGATCAG
This sequence comes from Bos javanicus, assembly GCF_032452875.1. Classification (NCBI taxonomy): domain Eukaryota; kingdom Metazoa; phylum Chordata; class Mammalia; order Artiodactyla; family Bovidae; genus Bos; species Bos javanicus. The sequence continues at coordinate 756,096 of NW_026893611.1, read as the reverse complement.
TTACGTGAGCAGTGTATGATCAGCCACGTGATCAGTGCATGGTCAGACACGTGAACAGTGTATGATCAGCCACGTGATCAGTGCATGATATCCAAGTGATCAGTGCATGATCATCACGTGATCAGTGTATGATCAGCCACGTGAACAGTGCATGCTCAGTCACGTGATCTGGGCCTGCTGAGCTGCGTGATTACTGTCTGCTCATCTGCTTGACAATTGCCAGCTGAGCTGCACGATTCCTGCCTGTCATCTGCTTGACAATTGCCAGCTGTGCTGCGTAATTCCTGCCTGCTCAGCTGCTTGATTATTGCCAGCTGAGCAGCATGATTCCTCACAGCTGAGTTCCATGATTATTGCCTGCTGACTGTTTGATTCGTGCCTACTCAGCTCTTTGTTTATTGCCTCCAGAGGCACATGATCAGTGTATGATAGCAAACATGATCAGCGCATGATCAGTCACATGATCAGCGCCATTAAGTCACGTGATCACTACATGATAGTCATGTGATCAGTCCATGCTCAGTCACGGTATCAGTGCATGATCAGCCACGTGATCAGTGCATGATCTGTCACAAGATTAGTGTATGATCATCCACGTGATCAGTGCATGGGCAGTCATGTGATCAGTGCATGATATAGACGTGATCAGTGCATGATCAGTCTCGTGATCAGTGCATGATAGCCACGTGATCAGTGCATGATCAGTCACCTGATGGGTGTATGATCATTCACGTGACCTGTACATGGTAGCTACATGATCATTGCATGATCAGCCACGTGAGTAGTGCATGATAGCCACGTGATCACTGCATGATCAGTCACGTGATCAGTGCATGATCAGTCATGTGACCAGTACATGGTAGCTGCGTGATCATGGCATGATCAGCCACGTGAGCAGTGCATGATAGCCACGTGATCAGTGCATGATCAGACACGTGATCAGTGCATGATCAGTCACGTGATCAGTGCATGATCAGGCACGTGATCAGTGCATGTCAGCCAAGTGATCAGTGCATGATAGCCACGTGATCAGTGCATGATCAGTCACGTGATCAGTGCATGATCAGTTACGTGATCAGTGTATGATCAGCCACGTGATCAGTGCATGATCAGCCACATGATCAGTGCATGATCAATTACGTGATCAGTGCATGATCAGTCACGTGACCAGTACATGGTAGCTACGTGATCATTGCATGATCAGCCACGTGATCAGTGCATGATAGCCACGTGATCAGTGCATGATAGCCACGTGATCAGTGCATGATCAGTCATGTGATACGTGTGTGATCAGCCACGTGATCAGTGCATGATATCCACGTGATCAGTGCATGACAGCCACGTGATCAGTGCATGAGAGCCACGTGATCAGTGCATGATCAGTCACGTGATACATGTGTGATCAGCCACGTGATCAGTGCATGATGAGCCACGTGATCAGTGCAGGATCAATTACGTGATCAGTGCATGATCAGTCACGTGACCAGTACATGGTTGCTACGTGATCGTTGCATGATCAGCCACGTGAGCAGTGCATGATAGCCACGTGATCAGTGCATGATCAGTCACGTGATCAGTACATGATCAGTCACGTGAACAGTGCATGATCATTTACGTGATCTTTGCATGATCAGTCACGTGACCAGTATATGGTTGCTACGTGATCATTCCATGACGAGCCACGTGAGCAGTGCATGATAGCCACGTGATGTGTGCATGAGTTACGTGAGCAGAGTATGATCAGCCACGTGATCAGTGCATGAGTGCCACGTGATCAGTGCATGATATGTCACGTGACAGGTGTGTGATCAGCCACGTGAACAGTGCATGTTCAGCCACGTGATCAGTGCATGATAGCCACGTGATCAGTGCATGATCAGTTACGTGAGCAGTGCATGATCAGCCACGTGATCAGTGCATGGTCAGACACGTGAACAGTGTATGATCAGCCACGTGATCAGTGCATGATATCCAAGTGATCAGTGCATGATCATCACGTGATCAGTGTATGATCAGCCACGTGAACAGTGCATGCTCAGTCACGTGATCTGGGCCTGCTGAGCTGCGTGATTACTGTCTGCTCATCTGCTTGACAATTGCCAGCTGAGCTGCACGATTCCTGCCTGTCATCTGCTTGACAATTGCCAGCTGTGCTGCGTAATTCCTGCCTGCTCAGCTGCTTGATTATTGCCAGCTGAGCAGCATGATTCCTCACACCTGAGTTCCATGATTATTGCCTGCTGACTGTTTGATTCGTGCCTACTCAGCTCTTTGTTTATTGCCTCCAGAGGCACATGATCAGTGTATGATAGCAAACATGATCAGCGCATGATCAGTCACATGATCAGCGCCATTAAGTCACGTGATCACTACATGATAGTCATGTGATCAGTCCATGCTCAGTCACGGTATCAGTGCATGATCAGCCACGTGATCAGTGCATGATCTGTCACAAGATTAGTGTATGATCATCCACGTGATCAGTGCATGGGCAGTCATGTGATCAGTGCATGATATAGACGTGATCAGTGCATGATCAGTCTCGTGATCAGTGCATGATAGCCACGTGATCAGTGCATGATCAGTCACCTGATGGGTGTATGATCATTCACGTGACCTGTACATGGTAGCTACATGATCATTGCATGATCAGCCACGTGAGTAGTGCATGATAGCCACGTGATCAGTGCATGATCAGTCACGTGATCAGTGCATGATCAGTCATGTGACCAGTACATGGTAGCTGCGTGATCATGGCATGATCAGCCACGTGAGCAGTGCATGATAGCCACGTGATCAGTGCATGATCAGTCACGTGATCAGTGCATGATCAGTCACGTGATCAGTGCATGATCAGTCACGTGATCAGTGCATGGTAGCTACGTGATCAGTGCATGATCAGCCACGTGATCAGTGCATGATAGCCACGTGATCAGTGCATGATCAGCCACGTGATCAGTGCATGATCAGTCACGTGATCAGTGCATGATCAGCCACGTGATCAGTGCATGATAGTCACGTGACAGTGTGTGATCAGCCACGTGATCAGTGCATGATCAGCCACGTGATCAGTGCATGATAGCCACGTGATCAGTGCATGATCAGTTACGTGAGCAGTGTATGATCAGCCACGTGATCAGTGCATGGTCAGACACGTGAACAGTGTATGATCAGCCACGTGATCAGTGCATGATATCCACGTGATCAGTGCATGATCATCACGTGATCAGTGTATGATCAGCCACGTGAACAGTGCATGCTCAGTCACGTGATCTGGGCCTGCTGAGCTGCGTGATTACTGTCTGCTCATCTGCTTGACAATTGCCAGCTGAGCTGCACGATTCCTGCCTGTCATCTGCTTGACAATTGCCAGCTGTGCTGCGTAATTCCTGCCTGCTCAGCTGCTTGATTATTGCCAGCTGAGCAGCATGATTCCTCACACCTGAGTTCCATGATTATTGCCTGCTGACTGTTTGATTCGTGCCTACTCAGCTCTTTGTTTATTGCCTCCAGAGGCACATGATCAGTGTATGATAGCAAACATGATCAGCGCATGATCAGTCACATGATCAGCGCCATTAAGTCACGTGATCACTACATGATAGTCATGTGATCAGTCCATGCTCAGTCACGGTATCAGTGCATGATCAGCCACGTGATCAGTGCATGATCTGTCACAAGATTAGTGTATGATCATCCACGTGATCAGTGCACATGCAGTCATGTGATCAGTGCATGATATAGACGTGATCAGTGCATGATCAGTCACGTGATCAGTGCATGATAGCCACGTGATCAGTGCATGATCAGTCACCTGATGGGTGTATGATCATTCACGTGACCTGTACATGGTAGCTACATGATCATTGCATGATCAGCCACGTGATCAGTGCATGATCAGCCACGTGATCAGTGCATGATCAGCCACGTGATCAGTGCATGATAGCCACGTGATCAGTGCATGATCAGTCACGTGATCAGTGCATGATCAGTCACGTGATCAGTGCATGATCAGCCACGTGATCAGTGCATGATCAGCCACGTGATCAGTGCATGATCAGTCACGTGATCAGTGCATGATCAGTCACGTGATCAGTGCATGATAGCCACGTGATCAGTGCATGATCAGTCACGTGATCAGTGCATGATAGCCACGTGATCAGTGCATGATCAGCCACGTGATCAGTGCATGATCAGTCACGTGATCAGTGTGTGATCAGCCACGTGATCAGTGCATGATAGCCACGTGATCAGTGCATGATCAGCCACGTGATCAGTGCATGATAGCCACGTGATCAGTGCATGATCAGTCATGTGATACGTGTGTGATCAGCCACGTGATCAGTGCATGATATCCACGTGATCAGTGCATGACAGCCACGTGATCAGTGCATGAGAGCCACGTGATCAGTGCATGATCAGTCACGTGATACATGTGTGATCAGCCACGTGATCAGTGCATGATGAGCCACGTGATCAGTGCAGGATCAATTACGTGATCAGTGCATGATCAGTCACGTGACCAGTACATGGTTGCTACGTGATCGTTGCATGATCAGCCACGTGAGCAGAGCATGATAGCCACGTGATCAGTGCATGATCAGTCACGTGATCAGTACATGATCAGTCACGTGAACAGTGCATGATCATTTACGTGATCTTTGCATGATCAGTCACGTGACCAGTATATGGTTGCTACGTGATCATTCCATGATGAGCCACGTGAGCAGTGCATGATAGCCACGTGATGTGTGCATGAGTTACGTGAGCAGAGTATGATCAGCCACGTGATCAGTGCATGAGTGCCACGTGATCAGTGCATGATATGTCACGTGACAGGTGTGTGATCAGCCACGTGAACAGTGCATGTTCAGCCACGTGATCAGTGCATGATAGCCACGTGATCAGTGCATGATCAGTTACGTGAGCAGTGCATGATCAGCCACGTGATCAGTGCATGGTCAGACACGTGAACAGTGTATGATCAGCCACGTGATCAGTGCATGATATCCAAGTGATCAGTGCATGATCATCACGTGATCAGTGTATGATCAGCCACGTGAACAGTGCATGCTCAGTCACGTGATCTGGGCCTGCTGAGCTGCGTGATTACTGTCTGCTCATCTGCTTGACAATTGCCAGCTGAGCTGCACGATTCCTGCCTGTCATCTGCTTGACAATTGCCAGCTGTGCTGCATAATTCCTGCCTGCTCAGCTGCTTGATTATTGCCAGCTGAGCAGCATGATTCCTCACACCTGAGTTCCATGATTATTGCCTGCTGACTGTTTGATTCGTGCCTACTCAGCTCTTTGTTTATTGCCTCCAGAGGCACATGATCAGTGTATGATAGCAAACATGATCAGCGCATGATCAGTCACATGATCAGCGCCATTAAGTCACGTGATCACTACATGATAGTCATGTGATCAGTCCATGCTCAGTCACGGTATCAGTGCATGATCAGCCACGTGATCAGTGCATGATCTGTCACAAGATTAGTGTATGATCATCCACGTGATCAGTGCATGGGCAGTCATGTGATCAGTGCATGATATAGACGTGAACAGTGCATGATCAGTCTCGTGATCAGTGCATGATAGCCACGTGATCAGTGCATGATCAGTCACCTGATGGGTGTATGATCATTCACGTGACCTGTACATGGTAGCTACATGATCATTGCATGATCAGCCACGTGAGTAGTTCATGATAGCCACGTGATCACTGCATGATCAGTCACGTGATCAGTGCATGATCAGTCATGTGACCAGTACATGGTAGCTGCGTGATCATGGCATGATCAGCCACGTGAGCAGTGCATGATAGCCACGTGATCAGTGCATGATCAGACACGTGATCAGTGCATGATCAGTCACGTGATCAGTGCATGATCAGCCACGTGATCAGTGCATGACCAGGCACGTGATCAGTGTATGTCAGCCAAGTGATCAGTGCATGATAGCCACGTGATCAGTGCATGATCAGTCACGTGATCAGTGCATGATCAGTTATGTGATCAGTGTATGATCAGCCACGTGATCAGTGCATGATCAGCCACATGATCAGTGCATGATCAATTACGTGATCAGTGCATGATCAGTCACGTGACCAGTACATGGTAGCTACGTGATCATTGCATGATCAGCCACGTGATCAGTGCATGATAGCCACGTGATCAGTGCATGATAGCCACGTGATCAGTGCATGATCAGTCACGTGATCGTGTGTGATCAGCCACGTGATCAGTGCATGATAGCCACGTGATCAGTGCATGACAGCCACGTGATCAGTGCATGATAGCCACGTGATCAGTGCATGATCAGTCACGTGATCGTGTGTGATCAGCCACGTGATCAGTGCATGATATCCACGTGATCAGTGCATGATCAGCCACGTGATCAGTGCATGATAGCCACGTGATCAGTGCATGATCAGTCACGTGATCATGTGTGATCAGCCACGTGATCAGTGCATGATGAGCCACGTGATCAGTGCATGATCAATCACGTGATCAGTGCATGATCAGTCACGTGATCAGTGCATGATCAGTTACGTGATCAGTGCATGATCAGTCACGTGACCAGTACATGGTTGCTACGTGATCATTGCATGATCAGCCACGTGAGCAGAGCATGATAGCCACGTGATCAGTGCATGATCAGTCACGTGATCAGTACATGATCAGTCACGTGAACAGTGCATGATCATTTACGTGATCTTTGCATGATCAGTCACGTGACCAGTATATGGTTGCTACGTGATCATTCCATGATCAGCCACGTGAGCAGTGCATGATAGCCACGTGATGTGTGCATGAGTTACGTGAGCAGAGTATGATCAGCCACGTGATCAGTGCATGAGTGCCACGTGATCAGTGCATGATATGTCACGTGACAGGTGTGTGATCAGCCACGTGAACAGTGCATGTTCAGCCACGTGATCAGTGCATGATAGCCACGTGATCAGTGCATGATCAGTTACGTGAGCAGTGCATGATCAGCCACGTGATCAGTGCATGGTCAGACACGTGAACAGTGTATGATCAGCCACGTGATCAGTGCATGATATCCAAGTGATCAGTGCATGATCATCACGTGATCAGTGTATGATCAGCCACGTGAACAGTGCATGCTCAGTCACGTGATCTGGGCCTGCTGAGCTGCGTGATTACTGTCTGCTCATCTGCTTGACAATTGCCAGCTGAGCTGCACGATTCCTGCCTGTCATCTGCTTGACAATTGCCAGCTGTGCTGCGTAATTCCTGCCTGCTCAGCTGCTTGATTATTGCCAGCTGAGCAGCATGATTCCTCACACCTGAGTTCCATGATTATTGCCTGCTGACTGTTTGATTCGTGCCTACTCAGCTCTTTGTTTATTGCCTCCAGAGGCACATGATCAGTGTATGATAGCAAACATGATCAGCGCATGATCAGTCACATGATCAGTGCCATTAAGTCACGTGATCACTACATGATAGTCATGTGATCAGTCCATGCTCAGTCACGGTATCAGTGCATGATCAGCCACGTGATCAGTGCATGATCTGTCACAAGATTAGTGTATGATCATCCACGTGATCAGTGCATGGGCAGTCATGTGATCAGTGCATGATATAGACGTGAACAGTGCATGATCAGTCTCGTGATCAGTGCATGATAGCCACGTGATCAGTGCATGATCAGTCACCTGATGGGTGTATGATCATTCACGTGACCTGTACATGGTAGCTACATGATCATTGCATGATCAGCCACGTGAGTAGTGCATGATAGCCACGTGATCAGTGCATGATCAGTCACGTGATCAGTGCATGATCAGTCATGTGACCAGTACATGGTAGCTGCGTGATCATGGCATGATCAGCCACGTGAGCAGTGCATGATAGCCACGTGATCAGTGCATGATCAGACACGTGATCAGTGCATGATCAGTCACGTGATCAGTGCATGATCAGCCACGTGATCAGTGCATGATCAGCCACGTGATCAGTGCATGATCAGCCACGTGATCAGTGCATGATCAGCCACGTGATCAGTGCATGATCAATTACGTGATCAGTGCATGATCAGTCACGTGATCAGTGCATGATAGCTACGTGATCAGTGCATGATCAGCCACGTGATCAGTGCATGATAGCCACGTGATCAGTGCATGATCAGCCACGTGATCAGTGCATGATCAGCCACGTGATCAGTGCATGATCAGTCATGTGATAGTGTGTGATCAGCCACGTGATCAGTGCATGATATCCACGTGATCAGTGCATGACAGCCACGTGATCAGTGCATGATAGCCACGTGATCAGTGCATGATCAGTCACGTGATCATGTGTGATCAGCCACGTGATCAGTGCATGATCAGCCACGTGATCAGTGCATGATCAATTACGTGATCAGTGCATGATCAGTCACGTGACCAGTACATGGTAGCTACGTGATCAGTGCATGATCAGCCACGTGCAGTGCATGATAGCCACGTGATCAGTGCATGATCAGTCACGTGATCAGTGCATGATCAGTCACGTGATCAGTGCATGATAGCTACGTGATCAGTGCATGATCAGCCACGTGATCAGTGCATGATAGCCACGTGATCAGTGCATGATCAGTCACGTGATCAGTGCATGATCAGTCACGTGATCAGTGCATGATCAGCCACGTGATCAGTGCATGATCAGTCACGTGATCAGTGCATGATCAGTCACGTGACCAGTACATGGTAGCTACGTGATCATTGCATGATCAGCCACGTGATCAGTGCATGATAGCCACGTGATCAGTGCATGATCAGTCACGTGATCAGTGCATGATCAGTCACGTGAACAGTGCATGATCATTTACGTGATCTTTGCATGATCAGTCACGTGACCAGTATATGGTTGCTACGTGATCATTCCATGACGAGCCACGTGAGCAGTGCATGATAGCCACGTGATGTGTGCATGAGTTACGTGAGCAGAGTATGATCAGCCACGTGATCAGTGCATGAGTGCCACGTGATCAGTGCATGATATGTCACGTGACAGGTGTGTGATCAGCCACGTGAACAGTGCATGTTCAGCCACGTGATCAGTGCATGATAGCCACGTGATCAGTGCATGATCAGTTACGTGAGCAGTGCATGATCAGCCACGTGATCAGTGCATGGTCAGACACGTGAACAGTGTATGATCAGCCACGTGATCAGTGCATGATATCCAAGTGATCAGTGCATGATCATCACGTGATCAGTGTATGATCAGCCACGTGAACAGTGCATGCTCAGTCACGTGATCTGGGCCTGCTGAGCTGCGTGATTACTGTCTGCTCATCTGCTTGACAATTGCCAGCTGAGCTGCACGATTCCTGCCTGTCATCTGCTTGACAATTGCCAGCTGTGCTGCATAATTCCTGCCTGCTCAGCTGCTTGATTATTGCCAGCTGAGCAGCATGATTCCTCACACCTGAGTTCCATGATTATTGCCTGCTGACTGTTTGATTCGTGCCTACTCAGCTCTTTGTTTATTGCCTCCAGAGGCACATGATCAGTGTATGATAGCAAACATGATCAGCGCATGATCAGTCACATGATCAGTGCCATTAAGTCACGTGATCACTACATGATAGTCATGTGATCAGTCCATGCTCAGTCACGGTATCAGTGCATGATCAGCCACGTGATCAGTGCATGATCTGTCACAAGATTAGTGTATGATCATCCACGTGATCAGTGCATGGGCAGTCATGTGATCAGTGCATGATATAGACGTGAACAGTGCATGATCAGTCTCGTGATCAGTGCATGATAGCCACGTGATCAGTGCATGATCAGTCACCTGATGGGTGTATGATCATTCACGTGACCTGTACATGGTAGCTACATGATCATTGCATGATCAGCCACGTGAGTAGTTCATGATAGCCACGTGATCACTGCATGATCAGTCACGTGATCAGTGCATGATCAGTCATGTGACCAGTACATGGTAGCTGCGTGATCATGGCATGATCAGCCACGTGAGCAGTGCATGATAGCCACGTGATCAGTGCATGATCAGACACGAGATCAGTGCATGATCAGTCACGTGATCAGTGCATGATCAGCCACGTGATCAGTGCATGACCAAGCACGTGATCAGTGTATGTCCAGCCAAGTGATCAGTGCATGATAGCCACGTGATCAGTGCATGATCAGTCACGTGATCAGTGCATGATCAGTTATGTGATCAGTGTATGATCAGCCACGTGATCAGTGCATGATCAGCCACATGATCAGTGCATGATCAATTACGTGAACATTGCATGATCAGTCACGTGACCAGTACATGGTAGCTACGTGATCAGTGCATGATAGCCACGTGATCAGTGCATGATAGCCACGTGATCAGTGCATGATAGCCACGTGATCAGTGCATGATAGCCACGTGATCAGTGCATGATCAGTCATGTGATAGTGTGTGATCAGCCACGTGATCAGTGCATGATATCCACGTGATCAGTGCATGACAGCCACGTGATCAGTGCATGAGAGCCACGTGATCAGTGCATGATCAGTCACGTGATACATGTGTGATCAGCCACGTGATCAGTGCATGATGAGCCACGTGATCAGTGCAGGATCAATTACGTGATCAGTGCATGATCAGTCACGTGACCAGTACATGGTTGCTACGTGATCGTTGCATGATCAGCCACGTGAGCAGAGCATGATAGCCACGTGATCAGTGCATGATCAGTCACGTGATCAGTACATGATCAGTCACGTGAACAGTGCATGATCATTTACGTGATCTTTGCATGATCAGTCACGTGACCAGTATATGGTTGCTACGTGATCATTCCATGACGAGCCACGTGAGCAGTGCATGATAGCCACGTGATGTGTGCATGAGTTACGTGAGCAGAGTATGATCAGCCACGTGATCAGTGCATGAGTGCCACGTGATCAGTGCATGATATGTCACGTGACAGGTGTGTGATCAGCCACGTGAACAGTGCATGTTCAGCCACGTGATCAGTGCATGATAGCCACGTGATCAGTGCATGATCAGTTACGTGAGCAGTGTATGATCAGCCACGTGATCAGTGCATGGTCAGACACGTGAACAGTGTATGATCAGCCACGTGATCAGTGCATGATATCCAAGTGATCAGTGCATGATCATCACGTGATCAGTGTATGATCAGCCACGTGAACAGTGCATGCTCAGTCACGTGATCTGGGCCTGCTGAGCTGCGTGATTACTGTCTGCTCATCTGCTTGACAATTGCCAGCTGAGCTGCACGATTCCTGCCTGTCATCTGCTTGACAATTGCCAGCTGTGCTGCGTAATTCCTGCCTGCTCAGCTGCTTGATTATTGCCAGCTGAGCAGCATGATTCCTCACAGCTGAGTTCCATGATTCTTGCCTGCTGACTGTTTGATTCGTGCCTACTCAGCTCTTTGTTTATTGCCTCCAGAGGCACATGATCAGTGTATGATAGCAAACATGATCAGCGCATGATCAGTCACATGATCAGCGCCATTAAGTCACGTGATCACTACATGATAGTCATGTGATCAGTCCATGCTCAGTCACGGTATCAGTGCATGATCAGCCACGTGATCAGTGCATGATCTGTCACAAGATTAGTGTATGATCATCCACGTGATCAGTGCACGGGCAGTCATGTGATCAGTGCATGATATAGACGTGAACAGTGCATGATCAGTCTCGTGATCAGTGCATGATAGCCACGTGATCAGTGCATGATCAGTCACCTGATGGGTGTATGATCATTCACGTGACCTGTACATGGTAGCTACATGATCATTGCATGATCAGCCACGTGAGTAGTTCATGATAGCCACGTGATCACTGCATGATCAGTCACGTGATCAGTGCATGATCAGTCATGTGACCAGTACATGGTAGCTGCGTGATCATGGCATGATCAGCCACGTGAGCAGTGCATGATAGCCACGTGATCAGTGCATGATCAGTCACGTGATCAGTGCATGATCAGTCACGTGATCAGTGCATGATCAGGCACGTGATCAGTGTATGTCCAGCCACGTGATCAGTGCATGATAGCCACGTGATCAGTGCATGATCAGTCACGTGATCAGTGCATGATCAGTTATGTGATCAGTGTATGATCAGCCACGTGATCAGTGCATGATCAGCCACATGATCAGTGCATGATCAATTACGTGATCAGTGCATGATCAGTCACGTGACCAGTACATGGTAGCTACGTGATCATTGCATGATCAGCCACGTGATCAGTGCATGATAGCCACGTGATCAGTGCATGATAGCCACGTGATCAGTGCATGATCAGTCATGTGATACGTGTGTGATCAGCCACGTGATCAGTGCATGATATCCACGTGATCAGTGCATGACAGCCACGTGATCAGTGCATGAGAGCCACGTGATCAGTGCATGATCAGTCACGTGATACATGTGTGATCAGCCACGTGATCAGTGCATGATGAGCCACGTGATCAGTGCAGGATCAATTACGTGATCAGTGCATGATCAGTCACGTGACCAGTACATGGTTGCTACGTGATCGTTGCATGATCAGCCACGTGAGCAGAGCATGATAGCCACGTGATCAGTGCATGATCAGTCACGTGATCAGTACATGATCAGTCACGTGAACAGTGCATGATCATTTACGTGATCTTTGCATGATCAGTCACGTGACCAGTATATGGTTGCTACGTGATCATTCCATGACGAGCCACGTGAGCAGTGCATGATAGCCACGTGATGTGTGCATGAGTTACGTGAGCAGAGTATGATCAGCCACGTGATCAGTGCATGAGTGCCACGTGATCAGTGCATGATATGTCACGTGACAGGTGTGTGATCAGCCACGTGAACAGTGCATGTTCAGCCACGTGATCAGTGCATGATAGCCACGTGATCAGTGCATGATCAGTTACGTGAGCAGTGCATGATCAGCCACGTGATCAGTGCATGGTCAGACACGTGAACAGTGTATGATCAGCCACGTGATCAGTGCATGATATCCAAGTGATCAGTGCATGATCATCACGTGATCAGTGTATGATCAGCCACGTGAACAGTGCATGCTCAGTCACGTGATCTGGGCCTGCTGAGCTGCGTGATTACTGTCTGCTCATCTGCTTGACAATTGCCAGCTGAGCTGCACGATTCCTGCCTGTCATCTGCTTGACAATTGCCAGCTGTGCTGCGTAATTCCTGCCTGCTCAGCTGCTTGATTATTGCCAGCTGAGCAGCATGATTCCTCACACCTGAGTTCCATGATTATTGCCTGCTGACTGTTTGATTCGTGCCTACTCAGCTCTTTGTTTATTGCCTCCAGAGGCACATGATCAGTGTATGATAGCAAACATGATCAGCGCATGATCAGTCACATGATCAGTGCCATTAAGTCACGTGATCACTACATGATAGTCATGTGATCAGTCCATGCTCAGTCACGGTATCAGTGCATGATCAGCCACGTGATCAGTGCATGATCTGTCACAAGATTAGTGTATGATCATCCACGTGATCAGTGCATGGGCAGTCATGTGATCAGTGCATGATATAGACGTGAACAGTGCATGATCAGTCTCGTGATCAGTGCATGATAGCCACGTGATCAGTGCATGATCAGTCACCTGATGGGTGTATGATCATTCACGTGACCTGTACATGGTAGCTACATGATCATTGCATGATCAGCCACGTGAGTAGTGCATGATAGCCACGTGATCACTGCATGATCAGTCACGTGATCAGTGCATGATCAGTCATGTGACCAGTACATGGTAGCTGCGTGATCATGGCATGATCAGCCACGTGAGCAGTGCATGATAGCCACGTGATCAGTGCATGATCAGACACGTGATCAGTGCATGATCAGTCACGTGATCAGTGCATGATCAGCCACGTGATCAGTGCATGATCAGGCACGTGATCAGTGCATGATCAGCCACGTGATCAGTGCATGATAGCCACGTGATCAGTGCATGATCAGCCACGTGATCAGTGCATGATCAGCCACGTGATCAGTGCATGATCAGTCACGTGATCATGTGTGATCAGCCACGTGATCAGTGCATGATCAGCCACGTGATCAGTGCATGATCAATTACGTGATCAGTGCATGATCAGTCACGTGATCAGTGCATGATAGCTACGTGATCAGTGCATGATCAGCCACGTGATCAGTGCATGATAGCCACGTGATCAGTGCATGATCAGTCACGTGATCAGTGCATGATCAGCCACGTGATCAGTGCATGATCAGCCACGTGATCAGTGCATGATCAGCCACGTGATCAGTGCATGATAGTCACGTGATCAGTGCATGATCAGCCACGTGATCAGTGCATGATCAGCCACGTGATCAGTGCATGATAGCCACGTGATCAGTGCATGATCAGTTACGTGATCAGTGCATGATCAGCCACGTGATCAGTGCATGGTCAGCACGTGATCAGTGCATGATCAGCCACGTGATCAGTGCATGATAGCCACGTGATCAGTGCATGATCATCACGTGATCAGTGCATGATCAGTCACGTGACCAGTGCATGATAGCTGCGTGATCATGCATGATCAGCCACGTGATCAGTGCATGATAGCCACGTGATCAGTGCATGATCAGCCACGTGATCAGTGCATGATCAGTCACGTGATCAGTGCATGATCAGCCACGTGATCAGTGCATGATAGCCACGTGATCAGTGCATGATCAGTCACGTGATCAGTGCATGATCAGCCACGTGATCAGTGCATGATCAGCCACGTGATCAGTGCATGATCAGCCACGTGATCAGTGCATGATAGCCACGTGATCAGTGCATGATCAGCCACGTGATCAGTGCATGGTCAGACACGTGAACAGTGTATGATCAGCCACGTGATCAGTGCATGATATCCAGTGATCAGTGCATGATCATCACGTGATCAGTGTATGATCAGCCACGTGAACAGTGCATGCTCAGTCACGTGATCTGGGCCTGCTGAGCTGCGTGATTACTGTCTGCTCATCTGCTTGACAATTGCCAGCTGAGCTGCACGATTCCTGCCTGTCATCTGCTTGACAATTGCCAGCTGTGCTGCGTAATTCCTGCCTGCTCAGCTGCTTGATTATTGCCAGCTGAGCAGCATGATTCCTCACAGCTGAGTTCCATGATTATTGCCTGCTGACTGTTTGATTCGTGCCTACTCAGCTCTTTGTTTATTGCCTCCAGAGGCACATGATCAGTGTATGATAGCAAACATGATCAGCGCATGATCAGTCACATGATCAGTGCCATTAAGTCACGTGATCACTACATGATAGTCATGTGATCAGTCCATGCTCAGTCACGGTATCAGTGCATGATCAGCCACGTGATCAGTGCATGATCTGTCACAAGATTAGTGTATGATCATCCACGTGATCAGTGCATGGGCAGTCATGTGATCAGTGCATGATATAGACGTGATCAGTGCATGATCAGTCTCGTGATCAGTGCATGATAGCCACGTGATCAGTGCATGATCAGTCACCTGATGGGTGTATGATCATTCACGTGACCTGTACATGGTAGCTACATGATCATTGCATGATCAGCCACGTGAGTAGTTCATGATAGCCACGTGATCAGTGCATGATCAGTCACGTGATCAGTGCATGATCAGTCATGTGACCAGTACATGGTAGCTGCGTGATCATGGCATGATCAGCCACGTGAGCAGTGCATGATAGCCACGTGATCAGTGCATGATCAGACACGTGATCAGTGCATGATCAGTCACGTGATCAGTGCATGATCAGCCACGTGATCAGTGCATGACCAGGCACGTGATCAGTGTATGTCAGCCAAGTGATCAGTGCATGATAGCCACGTGATCAGTGCATGATCAGTCACGTGATCAGTGCATGATCAGTTATGTGATCAGTGTATGATCAGCCACGTGATCAGTGCATGATCAGCCACATGATCAGTGCATGATCAATTACGTGATCAGTGCATGATCAGTCACGTGACCAGTACATGGTAGCTACGTGATCATTGCATGATCAGCCACGTGATCAGTGCATGATAGCCACGTGATCAGTGCATGATAGCCACGTGATCAGTGCATGATCAGTCATGTGATACGTGTGTGATCAGCCACGTGATCAGTGCATGATATCCACGTGATCAGTGCATGACAGCCACGTGATCAGTGCATGAGAGCCACGGGATCAGTGCATGATCAGTCACGTGATACATGTGTGATCAGCCACGTGATCAGTGCATGATGAGCCACGTGATCAGTGCAGGATCAATTACGTGATCAGTGCATGATCAGTCACGTGACCAGTACATGGTTGCTACGTGATCGTTGCATGATCAGCCACGTGAGCAGAGCATGATAGCCACGTGATCAGTGCATGATCAGTCACGTGATCAGTACATGATCAGTCACGTGAACAGTGCATGATCATTTACGTGATCTTTGCATGATCAGTCACGTGACCAGTATATGGTTGCTACGTGATCATTCCATGACGAGCCACGTGAGCAGTGCATGATAGCCACGTGATGTGTGCATGAGTTACGTGAGCAGAGTATGATCAGCCACGTGATCAGTGCATGAGTGCCACGTGATCAGTGCATGATATGTCACGTGACAGGTGTGTGATCAGCCACGTGAACAGTGCATGTTCAGCCACGTGATCAGTGCATGATAGCCACGTGATCAGTGCATGATCAGTTACGTGAGCAGTGTATGATCAGCCACGTGATCAGTGCATGGTCAGACACGTGAACAGTGTATGATCAGCCACGTGATCAGTGCATGATATCCAAGTGATCAGTGCATGATCATCACGTGATCAGTGTATGATCAGCCACGTGAACAGTGCATGCTCAGTCACGTGATCTGGGCCTGCTGAGCTGCGTGATTACTGTCTGCTCATCTGCTTGACAATTGCCAGCTGAGCTGCACGATTCCTGCCTGTCATCTGCTTGACAATTGCCAGCTGTGCTGCGTAATTCCTGCCTGCTCAGCTGCTTGATTATTGCCAGCTGAGCAGCATGATTCCTCACACCTGAGTTCCATGATTATTGCCTGCTGACTGTTTGATTCGTGCCTACTCAGCTCTTTGTTTATTGCCTCCAGAGGCACATGATCAGTGTATGATAGCAAACATGATCAGCGCATGATCAGTCACATGATCAGCGCCATTAAGTCACGTGATCACTACATGATAGTCATGTGATCAGTCCATGCTCAGTCACGGTATCAGTGCATGATCAGCCACGTGATCAGTGCATGATCTGTCACAAGATTAGTGTATGATCATCCACGTGATCAGTGCATGGGCAGTCATGTGATCAGTGCATGATATAGACGTGAACAGTGCATGATCAGTCTCGTGATCAGTGCATGATAGCCACGTGATCAGTGCATGATCAGTCACCTGATGGGTGTATGATCATTCACGTGACCTGTACATGGTAGCTACATGATCATTGCATGATCAGCCACGTGAGTAGTGCATGATAGCCACGTGATCACTGCATGATCAGTCACGTGATCAGTGCATGATCAGTCATGTGACCAGTACATGGTAGCTGCGTGATCATGGCATGATCAGCCACGTGAGCAGTGCATGATAGCCACGTGATCAGTGCATGATCAGTCACGTGATCAGTGCATGATCAGTCACGTGATCAGTGCATGATCAGCCACGTGATCAGTGCATGATCAGTCACGTGATCAGTGCATGATCAGCCACGTGATCAGTGCATGATCAGTCACGTGATCAGTGCATGATCAGCCACGTGATCAGTGCATGATAGCCACGTGATCAGTGCATGATCAGTCACGTGATCAGTGCATGATCAGTCACGTGACCAGTACATGGTAGCTGCGTGATCATGCATGATCAGCCACGTGATCAGTGCATGATAGCCACGTGATCAGTGCATGATCAGTCACGTGATCAGTGCATGATCAGTCACGTGATCAGTGCATGATCAGCCACGTGATCAGTGCATGATCAATTACGTGATCAGTGCATGATCAGTCACGTGACCAGTACATGGTAGCTACGTGATCAGTGCATGATCAGCCACGTGATCAGTGCATGATAGCCACGTGATCAGTGCATGATAGCCACGTGATCAGTGCATGATCAGTCATGTGATACGTGTGTGATCAGCCACGTGATCAGTGCATGATATCCACGTGATCAGTGCATGACAGCCACGTGATCAGTGCATGAGAGCCACGTGATCAGTGCATGATCAGTCACGTGATACATGTGTGATCAGCCACGTGATCAGTGCATGATGAGCCACGTGATCAGTGCAGGATCAATTACGTGATCAGTGCATGATCAGTCACGTGACCAGTACATGGTTGCTACGTGATCGTTGCATGATCAGCCACGTGAGCAGAGCATGATAGCCACGTGATCAGTGCATGATCAGTCACGTGATCAGTACATGATCAGTCACGTGAACAGTGCATGATCATTTACGTGATCTTTGCATGATCAGTCACGTGACCAGTATATGGTTGCTACGTGATCATTCCATGACGAGCCACGTGAGCAGTGCATGATAGCCACGTGATGTGTGCATGAGTTACGTGAGCAGAGTATGATCAGCCACGTGATCAGTGCATGAGTGCCACGTGATCAGTGCATGATATGTCACGTGACAGGTGTGTGATCAGCCACGTGAACAGTGCATGTTCAGCCACGTGATCAGTGCATGATAGCCACGTGATCAGTGCATGATCAGTTACGTGAGCAGTGTATGATCAGCCACGTGATCAGTGCATGGTCAGACACGTGAACAGTGTATGATCAGCCACGTGATCAGTGCATGATATCCAAGTGATCAGTGCATGATCATCACGTGATCAGTGTATGATCAGCCACGTGAACAGTGCATGCTCAGTCACGTGATCTGGGCCTGCTGAGCTGCGTGATTACTGTCTGCTCATCTGCTTGACAATTGCCAGCTGAGCTGCACGATTCCTGCCTGTCATCTGCTTGACAATTGCCAGCTGTGCTGCGTAATTCCTGCCTGCTCAGCTGCTTGATTATTGCCAGCTGAGCAGCATGATTCCTCACACCTGAGTTCCATGATTATTGCCTGCTGACTGTTTGATTCGTGCCTACTCAGCTCTTTGTTTATTGCCTCCAGAGGCACATGATCAGTGTATGATAGCAAACATGATCAGCGCATGATCAGTCACATGATCAGCGCCATTAAGTCACGTGATCACTACATGATAGTCATGTGATCAGTCCATGCTCAGTCACGGTATCAGTGCATGATCAGCCACGTGATCAGTGCATGATCTGTCACAAGATTAGTGTATGATCATCCACGTGATCAGTGCATGGGCAGTCATGTGATCAGTGCATGATATAGACGTGATCAGTGCATGATCAGTCTCGTGATCAGTGCATGATAGCCACGTGATCAGTGCATGATCAGTCACCTGATGGGTGTATGATCATTCACGTGACCTGTACATGGTAGCTACATGATCATTGCATGATCAGCCACGTGAGTAGTGCATGATAGCCACGTGATCAGTGCATGATCAGTCACGTGATCAGTGCATGATCAGTCATGTGACCAGTACATGGTAGCTGCGTGATCATGGCATGATCAGCCACGTGAGCAGTGCATGATAGCCACGTGATCAGTGCATGATCAGACACGTGATCAGTGCATGATCAGTCACGTGATCAGTGCATGATCAGCCACGTGATCAGTGCATGATCAGGCACGTGATCAGTGTATGTCAGCCACGTGATCAGTGCATGATAGCCACGTGATCAGTGCATGATCAGTCACGTGATCAGTGCATGATCAGTCACGTGATCAGTGCATGATCAGCCACGTGATCAGTGCATGATCAGTCACGTGATCAGTGCATGATCAGTCACGTGATCAGTGCATGATCAGCCACGTGATCAGTGCATGATCAGTCACGTGATCAGTGCATGATCAGCCACGTGATCAGTGCATGATCAGTCACGTGATCAGTGCATGATCAGCCACGTGATCAGTGCATGATCAGCCACGTGATCAGTGCATGATCAATTACGTGATCAGTGCATGATCAGTCACGTGATCAGTGCATGATAGCTACGTGATCAGTGCATGATCAGCCACGTGATCAGTGCATGATAGCCACGTGATCAGTGCATGATAGCCACGTGATCAGTGCATGATCAGTCATGTGATACGTGTGTGATCAGCCACGTGATCAGTGCATGATATCCACGTGATCAGTGCATGACAGCCACGTGATCAGTGCATGAGAGCCACGTGATCAGTGCATGATCAGTCACGTGATCATGTGTGATCAGCCACGTGATCAGTGCATGATGAGCCACGTGATCAGTGCATGATCAATTACGTGATCAGTGCATGATCAGTCACGTGACCAGTACATGGTTGCTACGTGATCGTGCATGATCAGCCACGTGAGCAGTGCATGATAGCCACGTGATCAGTGCATGATCAGTCACGTGATCAGTACATGATCAGTCACGTGAACAGTGCATGATCATTTACGTGATCTTTGCATGATCAGTCACGTGACCAGTATATGGTAGCTACGTGATCATTCCATGACGAGCCACGTGAGCAGTGCATGATAGCCACGTGATGTGTGCATGAGTTACGTGAGCAGAGTATGATCAGCCACGTGATCAGTGCATGAGTGCCACGTGATCAGTGCATGATATGTCACGTGACAGGTGTGTGATCAGCCACGTGAACAGTGCATGTTCAGCCACGTGATCAGTGCATGATAGCCACGTGATCAGTGCATGATCAGTTACGTGAGCAGTGTATGATCAGCCACGTGATCAGTGCATGGTCAGACACGTGAACAGTGTATGATCAGCCACGTGATCAGTGCATGATATCCAAGTGATCAGTGCATGATCATCACGTGATCAGTGTATGATCAGCCACGTGAACAGTGCATGCTCAGTCACGTGATCTGGGCCTGCTGAGCTGCGTGATTACTGTCTGCTCATCTGCTTGACAATTGCCAGCTGAGCTGCACGATTCCTGCCTGTCATCTGCTTGACAATTGCCAGCTGTGCTGCGTAATTCCTGCCTGCTCAGCTGCTTGATTATTGCCAGCTGAGCAGCATGATTCCTCACACCTGAGTTCCATGATTATTGCCTGCTGACTGTTTGATTCGTGCCTACTCAGCTCTTTGTTTATTGCCTCCAGAGGCACATGATCAGTGTATGATAGCAAACATGATCAGCGCATGATCAGTCACATGATCAGCGCCATTAAGTCACGTGATCACTACATGATAGTCATGTGATCAGTCCATGCTCAGTCACGGTATCAGTGCATGATCAGCCACGTGATCAGTGCATGATCTGTCACATGATTAGTGTATGATCATCCACGTGATCAGTGCATGGGCAGTCATGTGATCAGTGCATGATATAGACGTGATCAGTGCATGATCAGTCTCGTGATCAGTGCATGATAGCCACGTGATCAGTGCATGATCAGTCACCTGATGGGTGTATGATCATTCACGTGACCTGTACATGGTAGCTACATGATCATTGCATGATCAGCCACGTGAGTAGTGCATGATAGCCACGTGATCACTGCATGATCAGTCACGTGATCAGTGCATGATCAGTCATGTGACCAGTACATGGTAGCTGCGTGATCATGCATGATCAGCCACGTGAGCAGTGCATGATAGCCACGTGATCAGTGCATGATCAGACACGTGATCAGTGCATGATCAGTCACGTGATCAGTGCATGATCAGCCACGTGATCAGTGCATGATCAGTCACGTGATCAGTGCATGATCAGCCACGTGATCAGTGCATGATCAGCCACGTGATCAGTGCATGATCAGTCACGTGATCAGTGCATGATAGCCGTGATCAGTGCATGATCAGCCACGTGATCAGTGCATGATAGCCACGTGATCAGTGCATGATCAGCCACGTGATCAGTGCATGATCAGTCACGTGATCAGTGCATGATCAGCCACGTGATCAGTGCATGATCAGCCACGTGATCAGTGCATGATCAGCCACGTGATCAGTGCATGATCAGCCACGTGATCAGTGCATGATCAGTCACGTGATCAGTGCATGATCAGTCACGTGATCAGTGCATGATCAGCCACGTGATCAGTGCATGATAGCCACGTGATCAGTGCATGATCAGTCACGTGATCAGTGCATGATCAGTCACGTGATCAGTGCATGATCAGCCACGTGATCAGTGCATGATCAGTCACGTGACCAGTATATGGTTGCTACGTGATCATTGCATGATCAGCCACGTGATCAGTGCATGATAGCCACGTGATCAGTGCATGAGTTACGTGATCAGTGCATGATCAGCCACGTGATCAGTGCATGAGTGCCACGTGATCAGTGCATGATCAGTCACGTGATAGTGTGTGATCAGCCACGTGATCAGTGCATGATAGCCACGTGATCAGTGCATGATCAGCCACGTGATCAGTGCATGATCAGTCACGTGATCAGTGCATGATCAGCCACGTGATCAGTGCATGATCAGCCACGTGATCAGTGCATGATCAGCCACGTGATCAGTGCATGATAGCCACGTGATCAGTGCATGATCAGTCACGTGATCAGTGCATGATCAGTCACGTGATCAGTGCATGATCAGCCACGTGATCAGTGCATGATCAGCCACGTGATCAGTGCATGATCAATTACGTGATCAGTGCATGATCAGTCACGTGATCAGTACATGGCAGCTACGTGATCATTGCATGATCAGCCACGTGATCAGTGCATGATAGCCACGTGATCAGTGCATGATCAGCCACGTGATCAGTGCATGATCAGCCACGTGATCAGTGCATGATCAGTCACGTGATCATGTGATCAGCCACGTGATCAGTGCATGATAGCCACGTGATCAGTGCATGACAGCCACGTGATCAGTGCATGATAGCCACGTGATCAGTGCATGATCAGTCACGTGATCAGTGTGATCAGCCACGTGATCAGTGCATGATCAGCCACGTGATCAGTGCATGATCAGTCACGTGATCAGTGCATGATCAGTCACGTGATCAGTGCATGATAGCTACGTGATCAGTGCATGATCAGCCACGTGATCAGTGCATGATAGCCACGTGATCAGTGCATGATCAGTCACGTGATCAGTGCATGATCATTCACGTGACCAGTACATGGTAGCTACATGATCATTGCATGATCAGCCACGTGATAGTGCATGATAGCCACGTGATCAGTGCATGATCAGTCACGTGATCAGTGCATGATCAGTCATGTGACCAGTACATGGTAGCTGCGTGATCATGCATGATCAGCCACGTGATCAGTGCATGATAGCCACGTGATCAGTGCATGATCAGTCACGTGATCAGTGCATGATCAGTCACGTGATCAGTGCATGATCAGGCACGTGATCAGTGCATGATCAGCCACGTGATCAGTGCATGATAGCCACGTGATCAGTGCATGATCAGTCACGTGATCAGTGCATGATCAGTTATGTGATCAGTGTATGATCAGCCACGTGATCAGTGCATGATCAGCCACATGATCAGTGCATGATCAATTACGTGATCAGTGCATGATCAGTCACGTGACCAGTACATGGTAGCTACGTGATCATTGCATGATCAGCCACGTGATCAGTGCATGATAGCCACGTGATCAGTGCATGATAGCCACGTGATCAGTGCATGATCAGTCATGTGATACGTGTGTGATCAGCCACGTGATCAGTGCATGATATCCACGTGATCAGTGCATGACAGCCACGTGATCAGTGCATGAGAGCCACGTGATCAGTGCATGATCAGTCACGTGATACATGTGTGATCAGCCACGTGATCAGTGCATGATGAGCCACGTGATCAGTGCAGGATCAATTACGTGATCAGTGCATGATCAGTCACGTGACCAGTACATGGTTGCTACGTGATCGTTGCATGATCAGCCACGTGAGCAGAGCATGATAGCCACGTGATCAGTGCATGATCAGTCACGTGATCAGTACATGATCAGTCACGTGAACAGTGCATGATCATTTACGTGATCTTTGCATGATCAGTCACGTGACCAGTATATGGTTGCTACGTGATCATTCCATGACGAGCCACGTGAGCAGTGCATGATAGCCACGTGATGTGTGCATGAGTTACGTGAGCAGAGTATGATCAGCCACGTGATCAGTGCATGAGTGCCACGTGATCAGTGCATGATATGTCACGTGACAGGTGTGTGATCAGCCACGTGAACAGTGCATGTTCAGCCACGTGATCAGTGCATGATAGCCACGTGATCAGTG
Organism: Bos javanicus; assembly: GCF_032452875.1. NCBI lineage: Eukaryota > Metazoa > Chordata > Mammalia > Artiodactyla > Bovidae > Bos > Bos javanicus. Next base: position 731,781 of record NW_026893611.1, on the reverse strand, counting down.
CATGATCAGTTACGTGAGCAGTGTATGATCAGCCACGTGATCAGTGCATGGTCAGACACGTGAACAGTGTATGATCAGCCACGTGATCAGTGCATGATATCCAAGTGATCAGTGCATGATCATCACGTGATCAGTGTATGATCAGCCACGTGAACAGTGCATGCTCAGTCACGTGATCTGGGCCTGCTGAGCTGCGTGATTACTGTCTGCTCATCTGCTTGACAATTGCCAGCTGAGCTGCACGATTCCTGCCTGTCATCTGCTTGACAATTGCCAGCTGTGCTGCGTAATTCCTGCCTGCTCAGCTGCTTGATTATTGCCAGCTGAGCAGCATGATTCCTCACACCTGAGTTCCATGATTATTGCCTGCTGACTGTTTGATTCGTGCCTACTCAGCTCTTTGTTTATTGCCTCCAGAGGCACATGATCAGTGTATGATAGCAAACATGATCAGCGCATGATCAGTCACATGATCAGCGCCATTAAGTCACGTGATCACTACATGATAGTCATGTGATCAGTCCATGCTCAGTCACGGTATCAGTGCATGATCAGCCACGTGATCAGTGCATGATCTGTCACAAGATTAGTGTATGATCATCCACGTGATCAGTGCATGGGCAGTCATGTGATCAGTGCATGATATAGACGTGATCAGTGCATGATCAGTCTCGTGATCAGTGCATGATAGCCACGTGATCAGTGCATGATCAGTCACCTGATGGGTGTATGATCATTCACGTGACCTGTACATGGTAGCTACATGATCATTGCATGATCAGCCACGTGAGTAGTGCATGATAGCCACGTGATCACTGCATGATCAGTCACGTGATCAGTGCATGATCAGTCATGTGACCAGTACATGGTAGCTGCGTGATCATGGCATGATCAGCCACGTGAGCAGTGCATGATAGCCACGTGATCAGTGCATGATCAGTCACGTGATCAGTGCATGATCAGTCACGTGATCAGTGCATGATCAGCCACGTGATCAGTGCATGATCAGTCACGTGATCAGTATATGATTGCCACGTGATCAGTGCATGACAGCCACGTGATCAGTGCATGATCAGCCACGTGATCAGTGCATGAGTCACGTGATCAGTGCATGATCAGCCACGTGATCAGTGCATGAGTCCACGTGATCAGTGCATGATAGTCACGTGATCAGTGTGTGATCAGCCACGTGATCAGTGCATGATCAGCCACGTGATCAGTGCATGATAGCCACGTGATCAGTGCATGATCAGTCACGTGATCAGTGCATGATCAGCCACGTGATCAGTGCATGATCAGTCACGTGATCAGTGCATGATCAGCCACGTGATCAGTGCATGATAGCCACGTGATCAGTGCATGATCATCACGTGATCAGTGCATGATCAGTCACGTGATCAGTGCATGATAGCTGCGTGATCATGCATGATCAGCCACGTGATCAGTGCATGATAGCCACGTGATCAGTGCATGATCAGCCACGTGATCAGTGCATGATCAGTCACGTGATCAGTGCATGATCAGCCACGTGATCAGTGCATGATCAGTCACGTGATCAGTGCATGATCAGCCACGTGATCAGTGCATGATCAGGCACGTGATCAGTGTATGATCAGCCACGTGATCAGTGCATGATAGCCACGTGATCAGTGCATGATCAGTCACGTGATCAGTGCATGATCAGTCACGTGATCAGTGCATGATCAGCCACGTGATCAGTGCATGATCAGCCACGTGATCAGTGCATGATCAATCACGTGATCAGTGCATGATCAGTCACGTGATCAGTGCATGATAGCTACGTGATCAGTGCATGATCAGCCACGTGATCAGTGCATGATAGCCACGTGATCAGTGCATGATAGCCACGTGATCAGTGCATGATCAGCCACGTGATCAGTGCATGATCAGCCACGTGATCAGTGCATGATCAGTCACGTGATCATGTGATCAGCCACGTGATCAGTGCATGATAGCCACGTGATCAGTGCATGATCAGTCACGTGATCAGTGCATGATCAGTCATGTGACCAGTACATGGTAGCTGCGTGATCATGCATGATCAGCCACGTGATCAGTGCATGATAGCCACGTGATCAGTGCATGATCAGACACGTGATCAGTGCATGATCAGTCACGTGATCAGTGCATGATCAGGCACGTGATCAGTGCATGTCAGCCAAGTGATCAGTGCATGATAGCCACGTGATCAGTGCATGATCAGTCACGTGATCAGTGCATGATCAGTTATGTGATCAGTGCATGATCAGCCACGTGATCAGTGCATGATCAGCCACATGATCAGTGCATGATCAATTACGTGATCAGTGCATGATCAGTCACGTGACCAGTACATGGTAGCTACGTGATCATTGCATGATCAGCCACGTGATCAGTGCATGATAGCCACGTGATCAGTGCATGATAGCCACGTGATCAGTGCATGATCAGTCATGTGATACGTGTGTGATCAGCCACGTGATCAGTGCATGATATCCACGTGATCAGTGCATGACAGCCACGTGATCAGTGCATGAGAGCCACGGGATCAGTGCATGATCAGTCACGTGATACATGTGTGATCAGCCACGTGATCAGTGCATGATGAGCCACGTGATCAGTGCAGGATCAATTACGTGATCAGTGCATGATCAGTCACGTGACCAGTACATGGTTGCTACGTGATCGTTGCATGATCAGCCACGTGAGCAGAGCATGATAGCCACGTGATCAGTGCATGATCAGTCACGTGATCAGTACATGATCAGTCACGTGAACAGTGCATGATCATTTACGTGATCTTTGCATGATCAGTCACGTGACCAGTATATGGTTGCTACGTGATCATTCCATGACGAGCCACGTGAGCAGTGCATGATAGCCACGTGATGTGCATGAGTTACGTGAGCAGAGTATGATCAGCCACGTGATCAGTGCATGAGTGCCACGTGATCAGTGCATGATATGTCACGTGACAGGTGTGTGATCAGCCACGTGAACAGTGCATGTTCAGCCACGTGATCAGTGCATGATAGCCACGTGATCAGTGCATGATCAGTTACGTGAGCAGTGTATGATCAGCCACGTGATCAGTGCATGGTCAGACACGTGAACAGTGTATGATCAGCCACGTGATCAGTGCATGATATCCAAGTGATCAGTGCATGATCATCACGTGATCAGTGTATGATCAGCCACGTGAACAGTGCATGCTCAGTCACGTGATCTGGGCCTGCTGAGCTGCGTGATTACTGTCTGCTCATCTGCTTGACAATTGCCAGCTGAGCTGCACGATTCCTGCCTGTCATCTGCTTGACAATTGCCAGCTGTGCTGCGTAATTCCTGCCTGCTCAGCTGCTTGATTATTGCCAGCTGAGCAGCATGATTCCTCACACCTGAGTTCCATGATTATTGCCTGCTGACTGTTTGATTCGTGCCTACTCAGCTCTTTGTTTATTGCCTCCAGAGGCACATGATCAGTGTATGATAGCAAACATGATCAGCGCATGATCAGTCACATGATCAGCGCCATTAAGTCACGTGATCACTACATGATAGTCATGTGATCAGTCCATGCTCAGTCACGGTATCAGTGCATGATCAGCCACGTGATCAGTGCATGATCTGTCACAAGATTAGTGTATGATCATCCACGTGATCAGTGCATGGGCAGTCATGTGATCAGTGCATGATATAGACGTGAACAGTGCATGATCAGTCTCGTGATCAGTGCATGATAGCCACGTGATCAGTGCATGATCAGTCACCTGATGGGTGTATGATCATTCACGTGACCTCCACATGGTAGCTACATGATCATTGCATGATCAGCCACGTGAGTAGTGCATGATAGCCACGTGATCACTGCATGATCAGTCACGTGATCAGTGCATGATCAGTCATGTGACCAGTACATGGTAGCTGCGTGATCATCGCATGATCAGCCACGTGAGCAGTGCATGATAGCCACGTGATCAGTGCATGATCAGACACGTGATCAGTGCATGATCAGTCACGTGATCAGTGCATGATCAGCCACGTGATCAGTGCATGACCAGGCACGTGATCAGTGTATGTCCAGCCACGTGATCAGTGCATGATAGCCACGTGATCAGTGCATGATCAGTCACGTGATCAGTGCATGATCAGTTATGTGATCAGTGTATGATCAGCCACGTGATCAGTGCATGATCAGCCACATGATCAGTGCATGATCAATTACGTGATCAGTGCATGATCAGTCACGTGACCAGTACATGGTAGCTACGTGATCATTGCATGATCAGCCACGTGATCAGTGCATGATAGCCACGTGATCAGTGCATGATAGCCACGTGATCAGTGCATGATAGCCACGTGATCAGTGCATGATCAGTCACGTGATACGTGTGTGATCAGCCACGTGATCAGTGCATGTTATCCACGTGATCAGTGCATGACAGCCACGTGATCAGTGCATGAGAGCCACGTGATCAGTGCATGATCAGTCACGTGATACATGTGTGATCAGCCACGTGATCAGTGCATGATGAGCCACGTGATCAGTGCATGATCAATTACGTGATCAGTGCATGATCAGTCACGTGATCAGTGCATGGTTGCTACGTGATCGTGCATGATCAGCCACGTGATCAGTGCATGATAGCCACGTGATCAGTGCATGATCAGTCACTGATCAGTGCATGATCAGTCACGTGACCAGTGCATGATAGCTACGTGATCATTGCATGATCAGCCACGTGATCAGTGCATGATAGCCACGTGATCAGTGCATGATCAGTCACGTGATCAGTGCATGATCAGTCACGTGATCAGTGCATGATAGCTGCGTGATCATGCATGATCAGCCACGTGATCAGTGCATGATAGCCACGTGATCAGTGCATGATCAGTCACGTGATCAGTGCATGATCAGTCACGTGATCAGTGCATGATCAGCCACGTGATCAGTGCATGATCAGCCACGTGATCAGTGCATGATAGCCACGTGATCAGTGCATGATCAGTCACGTGATCAGTGCATGATCAGTCACGTGATCAGTGCATGATCAGCCACGTGATCAGTGCATGATCAGCCACGTGATCAGTGCATGATCAGCCACGTGATCAGTGCATGATCAGTCACGTGATCAGTGCATGATCAGTCACGTGATCAGTGCATGATAGCTGCGTGATCATGCATGATCAGCCACGTGATCAGTGCATGATAGCCACGTGATCAGTGCATGATCAGTCACGTGATCAGTGCATGATCAGTCACGTGATCAGTGCATGATCAGTCACGTGATCAGTGCATGATCAGCCACGTGATCAGTGCATGATAGCCACGTGATCAGTGCATGATCAGTCACGTGATCAGTGCATGATCAGTCACGTGATCAGTGCATGATCAGCCACGTGATCAGTGCATGATCAGTCACGTGATCAGTATATGGTTGCTACGTGATCAGTGCATGACAGCCACGTGATCAGTGCATGATAGCCACGTGATCAGTGCATGAGTCACGTGATCAGTGTATGATCAGCCACGTGATCAGTGCATGAGTGCCACGTGATCAGTGCATGATAGTCACGTGACAGTGCATGATCAGCCACGTGATCAGTGCATGATCAGCCACGTGATCAGTGCATGATAGCCACGTGATCAGTGCATGATCAGTCACGTGATCAGTGCATGATCAGCCACGTGATCAGTGCATGATCAGACACGTGATCAGTGCATGATCAGCCACGTGATCAGTGCATGATAGCCACGTGATCAGTGCATGATCATCACGTGATCAGTGCATGATCAGTCACGTGATCAGTGCATGATAGCTGCGTGATCATGCATGATCAGCCACGTGATCAGTGCATGATAGCCACGTGATCAGTGCATGATCAGCCACGTGATCAGTGCATGATCAGTCACGTGATCAGTGCATGATCAGCCACGTGATCAGTGCATGATCAGTCACGTGATCAGTGCATGATCAGCCACGTGATCAGTGCATGATCAGGCACGTGATCAGTGTATGATCAGCCACGTGATCAGTGCATGATAGCCACGTGATCAGTGCATGATCAGTCACGTGATCAGTGCATGATCAGTCACGTGATCAGTGCATGATCAGCCACGTGATCAGTGCATGATCAGCCACGTGATCAGTGCATGATCAATTACGTGATCAGTGCATGATCAGTCACGTGATCAGTGCATGGTAGCACGTGATCAGTGCATGATCAGCCACGTGATCAGTGCATGATAGCCACGTGATCAGTGCATGATAGCCACGTGATCAGTGCATGATCAGCCACGTGATCAGTGCATGATCAGCCACGTGATCAGTGCATGATCAGTCACGTGATCATGTGTGATCAGCCACGTGATCAGTGCATGATAGCCACGTGATCAGTGCATGATCAGTCACGTGATCAGTGCATGATCAGTCACGTGACCAGTACATGGTAGCTACGTGATCAGTGCATGATCAGCCACGTGATCAGTGCATGATAGCCACGTGATCAGTGCATGATCAGTCACGTGATCAGTGCATGATCAGTCACGTGATCAGTGCATGATCAGGCACGTGATCAGTGCATGATCAGCCAGTGATCAGTGCATGATAGCCACGTGATCAGTGCATGATCAGTCACGTGATCAGTGCATGATCAGTTACGTGATCAGTGTATGATCAGCCACGTGATCAGTGCATGATCAGCCACGTGATCAGTGCATGATCAATCACGTGATCAGTGCATGATCAGTCACGTGACCAGTACATGGTAGCTACGTGATCATTGCATGATCAGCCACGTGATCAGTGCATGATAGCCACGTGATCAGTGCATGATAGCCACGTGATCAGTGCATGATCAGTCATGTGATACGTGTGATCAGCCACGTGATCAGTGCATGATAGCCACGTGATCAGTGCATGAGAGCCACGTGATCAGTGCATGATCAGTCACGTGATACATGTGTGATCAGCCACGTGATCAGTGCATGATGAGCCACGTGATCAGTGCAGGATCAATTACGTGATCAGTGCATGATCAGTCACGTGACCAGTACATGGTTGCTACGTGATCGTTGCATGATCAGCCACGTGAGCAGAGCATGATAGCCACGTGATCAGTGCATGATCAGTCACGTGATCAGTACATGATCAGTCACGTGAACAGTGCATGATCATTTACGTGATCTTTGCATGATCAGTCACGTGACCAGTATATGGTTGCTACGTGATCATTCCATGACGAGCCACGTGAGCAGTGCATGATAGCCACGTGATGTGTGCATGAGTTACGTGAGCAGAGTATGATCAGCCACGTGATCAGTGCATGAGTGCCACGTGATCAGTGCATGATATGTCACGTGACAGGTGTGTGATCAGCCACGTGAACAGTGCATGTTCAGCCACGTGATCAGTGCATGATAGCCACGTGATCAGTGCATGATCAGTTACGTGAGCAGTGTATGATCAGCCACGTGATCAGTGCATGGTCAGACACGTGAACAGTGTATGATCAGCCACGTGATCAGTGCATGATATCCAAGTGATCAGTGCATGATCATCACGTGATCAGTGTATGATCAGCCACGTGAACAGTGCATGCTCAGTCACGTGATCTGGGCCTGCTGAGCTGCGTGATTACTGTCTGCTCATCTGCTTGACAATTGCCAGCTGAGCTGCACGATTCCTGCCTGTCATCTGCTTGACAATTGCCAGCTGTGCTGCGTAATTCCTGCCTGCTCAGCTGCTTGATTATTGCCAGCTGAGCAGCATGATTCCTCACACCTGAGTTCCATGATTATTGCCTGCTGACTGTTTGATTCGTGCCTACTCAGCTCTTTGTTTATTGCCTCCAGAGGCACATGATCAGTGTATGATAGCAAACATGATCAGCGCATGATCAGTCACATGATCAGCGCCATTAAGTCACGTGATCACTACATGATAGTCATGTGATCAGTCCATGCTCAGTCACGGTATCAGTGCATGATCAGCCACGTGATCAGTGCATGATCTGTCACAAGATTAGTGTATGATCATCCACGTGATCAGTGCATGGGCAGTCATGTGATCAGTGCATGATATAGACGTGATCAGTGCATGATCAGTCTCGTGATCAGTGCATGATAGCCACGTGATCAGTGCATGATCAGTCACGTGATCAGTGCATGATCAGTCACGTGACCAGTACATGGTAGCTACGTGATCATTGCATGATCAGCCACGTGAGCAGTGCATGATAGCCACGTGATCAGTGCATGATCAGTCACGTGATCAGTGCATGATCAGTCACGTGATCAGTGCATGATCAGCCACGTGATCAGTGCATGATCAGCCACGTGATCAGTGCATGATCAGCCACGTGATCAGTGCATGATAGCCACGTGATCAGTGCATGATCAGTCACGTGATCAGTGCATGATCAGTCACGTGATCAGTGCATGATCAGCCACGTGATCAGTGCATGATCAGCCACGTGATCAGTGCATGATCAATCACGTGATCAGTGCATGATCAGTCACGTGACCAGTGCATGGTAGCTACGTGATCAGTGCATGATCAGCCACGTGATCAGTGCATGATAGCCACGTGATCAGTGCATGATCAGCCACGTGATCAGTGCATGAGAGCACGTGATCAGTGCATGATCAGTCATGTGATCGTGTGTGATCAGCCACGTGATCAGTGCATGATATCCACGTGATCAGTGCATGACAGCCACGTGATCAGTGCATGAGAGCCACGTGATCAGTGCATGATCAGTCACGTGATCATGTGTGATCAGCCACGTGATCAGTGCATGATGAGCCACGTGATCAGTGCATGATCAATTACGTGATCAGTGCATGATCAGTCACGTGACCAGTACATGGTTGCTACGTGATCGTGCATGATCAGCCACGTGAGCAGTGCATGATAGCCACGTGATCAGTGCATGATCAGTCACGTGATCAGTGCATGATCAGTCACGTGAACAGTGCATGATCATTTACGTGATCAGTGCATGATCAGTCACGTGACCAGTATATGGTTGCTACGTGATCATTGCATGATCAGCCACGTGAGCAGTGCATGATAGCCACGTGATGTGTGCATGAGTTACGTGAGCAGAGTATGATCAGCCACGTGATCAGTGCATGAGTTCCACGTGATGAGTGCATGATATGTCACGTGACAGTGTGTGATCAGCCACGTGAACAGTGCATGATCAGCCACGTGATCAGTGCATGATAGCCACGTGATCAGTGCATGATCAGTTACGTGATCAGTGTATGATCAGCCACGTGATCAGTGCATGGTCAGACACGTGATCAGTGTATGATCAGCCACGTGATCAGTGCATGATATCCACGTGATCAGTGCATGATCATCACGTGATCAGTGCATGATCAGTCATGTGATCAGTGCATGGTAGCTGCGTGATCATGCATGATCAGCCACGTGATCAGTGCATGATAGCCACGTGATCAGTGCATGATCAGTCACGTGATCAGTGCATGATCAGTCACGTGATCAGTGCATGATCAGCCACGTGATCAGTGCATGATCAGTCACGTGATCAGTGCATGATCAGCCACGTGATCAGTGCATGATCAGGCACGTGATCAGTGTATGATCAGCCACGTGATCAGTGCATGATAGCCACGTGATCAGTGCATGATCAGTCACGTGATCAGTGCATGATCAGTCACGTGATCAGTGCATGATCAGCCACGTGATCAGTGCATGATCAGCCACGTGATCAGTGCATGATCAATTACGTGATCAGTGCATGATCAGTCACGTGATCAGTGCATGATAGCCACGTGATCAGTGCATGATCAGCCACGTGATCAGTGCATGATCAGCCACGTGATCAGTGCATGATAGCCACGTGATCAGTGCATGATAGCCACGTGATCAGTGCATGAGAGCCACGTGATCAGTGCATGATCAGTCACGTGATACATGTGTGATCAGCCACGTGATCAGTGCATGATGAGCCACGTGATCAGTGCAGGATCAATTACGTGATCAGTGCATGATCAGTCACGTGACCAGTACATGGTTGCTACGTGATCGTTGCATGATCAGCCACGTGAGCAGAGCATGATAGCCACGTGATCAGTGCATGATCAGTCACGTGATCAGTACATGATCAGTCACGTGAACAGTGCATGATCATTTACGTGATCTTTGCATGATCAGTCACGTGACCAGTATATGGTTGCTACGTGATCATTCCATGACGAGCCACGTGAGCAGTGCATGATAGCCACGTGATGTGTGCATGAGTTACGTGAGCAGAGTATGATCAGCCACGTGATCAGTGCATGAGTGCCACGTGATCAGTGCATGATATGTCACGTGACAGGTGTGTGATCAGCCACGTGAACAGTGCATGTTCAGCCACGTGATCAGTGCATGATAGCCACGTGATCAGTGCATGATCAGTTACGTGAGCAGTGTATGATCAGCCACGTGATCAGTGCATGGTCAGACACGTGAACAGTGTATGATCAGCCACGTGATCAGTGCATGATATCCAAGTGATCAGTGCATGATCATCACGTGATCAGTGTATGATCAGCCACGTGAACAGTGCATGCTCAGTCACGTGATCTGGGCCTGCTGAGCTGCGTGATTACTGTCTGCTCATCTGCTTGACAATTGCCAGCTGAGCTGCACGATTCCTGCCTGTCATCTGCTTGACAATTGCCAGCTGTGCTGCGTAATTCCTGCCTGCTCAGCTGCTTGATTATTGCCAGCTGAGCAGCATGATTCCTCACAGCTGAGTTCCATGATTATTGCCTGCTGACTGTTTGATTCGTGCCTACTCAGCTCTTTGTTTATTGCCTCCAGAGGCACATGATCAGTGTATGATAGCAAACATGATCAGCGCATGATCAGTCACATGATCAGCGCCATTAAGTCACGTGATCACTACATGATAGTCATGTGATCAGTCCATGCTCAGTCACGGTATCAGTGCATGATCAGCCACGTGATCAGTGCATGATCTGTCACAAGATTAGTGTATGATCATCCACGTGATCAGTGCACGGGCAGTCATGTGATCAGTGCATGATATAGACGTGAACAGTGCATGATCAGTCTCGTGATCAGTGCATGATAGCCACGTGATCAGTGCATGATCAGTCACCTGATGGGTGTATGATCATTCACGTGACCTGTCCATGGTAGCTACATGATCATTGCATGATCAGCCACGTGAGTAGTTCATGATAGCCACGTGATCACTGCATGATCAGTCACGTGATCAGTGCATGATCAGTCATGTGACCAGTACATGGTAGCTGCGTGATCATGGCATGATCAGCCACGTGAGCAGTGCATGATAGCCACGTGATCAGTGCATGATCAGACACGTGATCAGTGCATGATCAGTCACGTGATCAGTGCATGATCAGCCACGTGATCAGTGTATGTCCAGCCAAGTGATCAGTGCATGATAGCCACGTGATCAGTGCATGATCAGTCACGTGATCAGTGCATGATCAGTTATGTGATCAGTGTATGATCAGCCACGTGATCAGTGCATGATCAGCCACGTGATCAGTGCATGATCAATTACGTGATCAGTGCATGATCAGTCACGTGACCAGTACATGGTAGCTACGTGATCATTGCATGATCAGCCACGTGATCAGTGCATGATAGCCACGTGATCAGTGCATGATAGCCACGTGATCAGTGCATGATCAGTCATGTGATACGTGTGTGATCAGCCACGTGATCAGTGCATGATATCCACGTGATCAGTGCATGACAGCCACGTGATCAGTGCATGAGAGCCACGTGATCAGTGCATGATCAGTCACGTGATACATGTGTGATCAGCCACGTGATCAGTGCATGATGAGCCACGTGATCAGTGCAGGATCAATTACGTGATCAGTGCATGATCAGTCACGTGACCAGTACATGGTTGCTACGTGATCGTTGCATGATCAGCCACGTGAGCAGAGCATGATAGCCACGTGATCAGTGCATGATCAGTCACGTGATCAGTACATGATCAGTCACGTGAACAGTGCATGATCATTTACGTGATCTTTGCATGATCAGTCACGTGACCAGTATATGGTTGCTACGTGATCATTCCATGACGAGCCACGTGAGCAGTGCATGATAGCCACGTGATGTGTGCATGAGTTACGTGAGCAGAGTATGATCAGCCACGTGATCAGTGCATGAGTGCCACGTGATCAGTGCATGATATGTCACGTGACAGGTGTGTGATCAGCCACGTGATCAGTGCATGATCAGCCACGTGATCAGTGCATGATCAGACACGTGATCAGTGTATGATCAGCCACGTGATCAGTGCATGATATCCAAGTGATCAGTGCATGATCATCACGTGATCAGTGTATGATCAGCCACGTGAACAGTGCATGCTCAGTCACGTGATCTGGGCCTGCTGAGCTGCGTGATTACTGTCTGCTCATCTGCTTGACAATTGCCAGCTGAGCTGCACGATTCCTGCCTGTCATCTGCTTGACAATTGCCAGCTGTGCTGCATAATTCCTGCCTGCTCAGCTGCTTGATTATTGCCAGCTGAGCAGCATGATTCCTCACACCTGAGTTCCATGATTATTGCCTGCTGACTGTTTGATTCGTGCCTACTCAGCTCTTTGTTTATTGCCTCCAGAGGCACATGATCAGTGTATGATAGCAAACATGATCAGCGCATGATCAGTCACATGATCAGCGCCATTAAGTCACGTGATCACTACATGATAGTCATGTGATCAGTCCATGCTCAGTCACGGTATCAGTGCATGATCAGCCACGTGATCAGTGCATGATCTGTCACAAGATTAGTGTATGATCATCCACGTGATCAGTGCATGGGCAGTCATGTGATCAGTGCATGATATAGACGTGATCAGTGCATGATCAGTCTCGTGATCAGTGCATGATAGCCACGTGATCAGTGCATGATCAGTCACCTGATGGGTGTATGATCATTCACGTGACCTGTACATGGTAGCTACATGATCATTGCATGATCAGCCACGTGAGTAGTGCATGATAGCCACGTGATCAGTGCATGATCAGTCACGTGATCAGTGCATGATCAGTCATGTGACCAGTACATGGTAGCTGCGTGATCATGGCATGATCAGCCACGTGAGCAGTGCATGATAGCCACGTGATCAGTGCATGATCAGCCACGTGATCAGTGCATGATCAGTCACGTGATCAGTGCATGATCAGTCACGTGATCAGTGCATGGTAGCTACGTGATCAGTGCATGATCAGCCACGTGATCAGTGCATGATAGCCACGTGATCAGTGCATGATAGCCACGTGATCAGTGCATGATCAGTCACGTGATCAGTGTGTGATCAGCCACGTGATCAGTGCATGATATGTCACGTGACAGTGTGTGATCAGCCACGTGATCAGTGCATGATCAGCCACGTGATCAGTGCATGATAGCCACGTGATCAGTGCATGATCAGTTACGTGAGCAGTGCATGATCAGCCACGTGATCAGTGCATGGTCAGACACGTGAACAGTGTATGATCAGCCACGTGATCAGTGCATGATATCCAAGTGATCAGTGCATGATCATCACGTGATCAGTGTATGATCAGCCACGTGAACAGTGCATGCTCAGTCACGTGATCTGGGCCTGCTGAGCTGCGTGATTACTGTCTGCTCATCTGCTTGACAATTGCCAGCTGAGCTGCACGATTCCTGCCTGTCATCTGCTTGACAATTGCCAGCTGTGCTGCGTAATTCCTGCCTGCTCAGCTGCTTGATTATTGCCAGCTGAGCAGCATGATTCCTCACACCTGAGTTCCATGATTATTGCCTGCTGACTGTTTGATTCGTGCCTACTCAGCTCTTTGTTTATTGCCTCCAGAGGCACATGATCAGTGTATGATAGCAAACATGATCAGCGCATGATCAGTCACATGATCAGCGCCATTAAGTCACGTGATCACTACATGATAGTCATGTGATCAGTCCATGCTCAGTCACGGTATCAGTGCATGATCAGCCACGTGATCAGTGCATGATCTGTCACAAGATTAGTGTATGATCATCCACGTGATCAGTGCACATGCAGTCATGTGATCAGTGCATGATATAGACGTGAACAGTGCATGATCAGTCTCGTGATCAGTGCATGATAGCCACGTGATCAGTGCATGATCAGTCACCTGATGGGTGTATGATCATTCACGTGACCTGTACATGGTAGCTACATGATCATTGCATGATCAGCCACGTGATCAGTGCATGATCAGCCACGTGATCAGTGCATGATCAGCCACGTGATCAGTGCATGATCAGCCACGTGATCAGTGCATGATCAGTCACGTGATCAGTGCATGATCAGTCACGTGATCAGTGCATGATCAGCCACGTGATCAGTGCATGATCAGCCACGTGATCAGTGCATGATCAGTCACGTGATCAGTGCATGATCAGTCACGTGATCAGTGCATGATAGCTACGTGATCAGTGCATGATCAGCCACGTGATCAGTGCATGATCAGCCACGTGATCAGTGCATGATCAGCCACGTGATCAGTGCATGATCAGTCACGTGATCAGTGCATGATCAGCCACGTGATCAGTGCATGATAGCCACGTGATCAGTGCATGATCAGCCACGTGATCAGTGCATGATAGCCACGTGATCAGTGCATGATCAGTCATGTGATACGTGTGTGATCAGCCACGTGATCAGTGCATGATATCCACGTGATCAGTGCATGACAGCCACGTGATCAGTGCATGAGAGCCACGGGATCAGTGCATGATCAGTCACGTGATACATGTGTGATCAGCCACGTGATCAGTGCATGATGAGCCACGTGATCAGTGCAGGATCAATTACGTGATCAGTGCATGATCAGTCACGTGACCAGTACATGGTTGCTACGTGATCGTTGCATGAGCAGCCACGTGAGCAGAGCATGATAGCCACGTGATCAGTGCATGATCAGTCACGTGATCAGTACATGATCAGTCACGTGAACAGTGCATGATCATTTACGTGATCTTTGCATGATCAGTCACGTTACCAGTATATGGTTGCTACGTGATCATTCCATGACGAGCCACGTGAGCAGTGCATGATAGCCACGTGATGTGTGCATGAGTTACGTGAGCAGAGTATGATCAGCCACGTGATCAGTGCATGAGTGCCACGTGATCAGTGCATGATATGTCACGTGACAGGTGTGTGATCAGCCACGTGAACAGTGCATGTTCAGCCACGTGATCAGTGCATGATAGCCACGTGATCAGTGCATGATCAGTTACGTGAGCAGTGCATGATCAGCCACGTGATCAGTGCATGGTCAGACACGTGAACAGTGTATGATCAGCCACGTGATCAGTGCATGATATCCAAGTGATCAGTGCATGATCATCACGTGATCAGTGTATGATCAGCCACGTGAACAGTGCATGCTCAGTCACGTGATCTGGGCCTGCTGAGCTGCGTGATTACTGTCTGCTCATCTGCTTGACAATTGCCAGCTGAGCTGCACGATTCCTGCCTGTCATCTGCTTGACAATTGCCAGCTGTGCTGCGTAATTCCTGCCTGCTCAGCTGCTTGATTATTGCCAGCTGAGCAGCATGATTCCTCACACCTGAGTTCCATGATTATTGCCTGCTGACTGTTTGATTCGTGCCTACTCAGCTCTTTGTTTATTGCCTCCAGAGGCACATGATCAGTGTATGATAGCAAACATGATCAGCGCATGATCAGTCACATGATCAGCGCCATTAAGTCACGTGATCACTACATGATAGTCATGTGATCAGTCCATGCTCAGTCACGGTATCAGTGCATGATCAGCCACGTGATCAGTGCATGATCTGTCACAAGATTAGTGTATGATCATCCACGTGATCAGTGCATGGGCAGTCATGTGATCAGTGCATGATATAGACGTGAACAGTGCATGATCAGTCTCGTGATCAGTGCATGATAGCCACGTGATCAGTGCATGATCAGTCACCTGATGGGTGTATGATCATTCACGTGACCTGTACATGGTAGCTACATGATCATTGCATGATCAGCCACGTGAGTAGTTCATGATAGCCACGTGATCACTGCATGATCAGTCACGTGATCAGTGCATGATCAGTCATGTGACCAGTACATGGTAGCTGCGTGATCATGGCATGATCAGCCACGTGAGCAGTGCATGATAGCCACGTGATCAGTGCATGATCAGACACGTGATCAGTGCATGATCAGTCACGTGATCAGTGCATGATCAGCCACGTGATCAGTGCATGACCAGGCACGTGATCAGTGTATGATCCAGCCAAGTGATCAGTGCATGATAGCCACGTGATCAGTGCATGATCAGTCACGTGATCAGTGCATGATCAGTTATGTGATCAGTGCATGATCAGCCACGTGATCAGTGCATGATCAGCCACATGATCAGTGCATGATCAATTACGTGATCAGTGCATGATCAGTCACGTGACCAGTACATGGTAGCTACGTGATCATTGCATGATCAGCCACGTGATCAGTGCATGATAGCCACGTGATCAGTGCATGATAGCCACGTGATCAGTGCATGATCAGTCACGTGATCGTGTGTGATCAGCCACGTGATCAGTGCATGATATCCACGTGATCAGTGCATGACAGCCACGTGATCAGTGCATGATAGCCACGTGATCAGTGCATGATCAGTCACGTGATCGTGTGTGATCAGCCACGTGATCAGTGCATGATAGCCACGTGATCAGTGCATGATCAGCCACGTGATCAGTGCATGATAGCCACGTGATCAGTGCATGATCAGTCACGTGATCATGTGTGATCAGCCACGTGATCAGTGCATGATCAGCCACGTGATCAGTGCATGATCAGCCACGTGATCAGTGCATGATCAGTCACGTGATCAGTGCATGATCATTACGTGATCAGTGCATGATCAGTCACGTGACCAGTACATGGTTGCTACGTGATCGTTGCATGATCAGCCACGTGAGCAGAGCATGATAGCCACGTGATCAGTGCATGATCAGTCACGTGATCAGTACATGATCAGTCACGTGAACAGTGCATGATCATTTACGTGATCTTTGCATGATCAGTCACGTGACCAGTATATGGTTGCTACGTGATCATTCCATGACGAGCCACGTGAGCAGTGCATGATAGCCACGTGATGTGTGCATGAGTTACGTGAGCAGAGTATGATCAGCCACGTGATCAGTGCATGAGTGCCACGTGATCAGTGCATGATATGTCACGTGACAGGTGTGTGATCAGCCACGTGAACAGTGCATGTTCAGCCACGTGATCAGTGCATGATAGCCACGTGATCAGTGCATGATCAGTTACGTGAGCAGTGCATGATCAGCCACGTGATCAGTGCATGGTCAGACACGTGAACAGTGTATGATCAGCCACGTGATCAGTGCATGATATCCAAGTGATCAGTGCATGATCATCACGTGATCAGTGTATGATCAGCCACGTGAACAGTGCATGCTCAGTCACGTGATCTGGGCCTGCTGAGCTGCGTGATTACTGTCTGCTCATCTGCTTGACAATTGCCAGCTGAGCTGCACGATTCCTGCCTGTCATCTGCTTGACAATTGCCAGCTGTGCTGCGTAATTCCTGCCTGCTCAGCTGCTTGATTATTGCCAGCTGAGCAGCATGATTCCTCACACCTGAGTTCCATGATTATTGCCTGCTGACTGTTTGATTCGTGCCTACTCAGCTCTTTGTTTATTGCCTCCAGAGGCACATGATCAGTGTATGATAGCAAACATGATCAGCGCATGATCAGTCACATGATCAGCGCCATTAAGTCACGTGATCACTACATGATAGTCATGTGATCAGTCCATGCTCAGTCACGGTATCAGTGCATGATCAGCCACGTGATCAGTGCATGATCTGTCACAAGATTAGTGTATGATCATCCACGTGATCAGTGCATGGGCAGTCATGTGATCAGTGCATGATATAGACGTGATCAGTGCATGATCAGTCTCGTGATCAGTGCATGATAGCCACGTGATCAGTGCATGATCAGTCACCTGATGGGTGTATGATCATTCACGTGACCTGTACATGGTAGCTACATGATCATTGCATGATCAGCCACGTGAGTAGTTCATGATAGCCAC
This sequence comes from Bos javanicus, assembly GCF_032452875.1. Lineage (NCBI taxonomy): Eukaryota > Metazoa > Chordata > Mammalia > Artiodactyla > Bovidae > Bos > Bos javanicus. Next base: position 713,638 of record NW_026893611.1, on the reverse strand, counting down.
GTGATCACTGCATGATCAGTCACGTGATCAGTGCATGATCAGTCATGTGACCAGTACATGGTAGCTGCGTGATCATGGCATGATCAGCCACGTGAGCAGTGCATGATAGCCACGTGATCAGTGCATGATCAGACACGTGATCAGTGCATGATCAGTCACGTGATCAGTGCATGATCAGCCACGTGATCAGTGCATGTCAGCCACGTGATCAGTGCATGATAGCCACGTGATCAGTGCATGATCAGTCACGTGATCAGTGCATGATCAGTTATGTGATCAGTGTATGATCAGCCACGTGATCAGTGCATGATCAGCCACATGATCAGTGCATGATCAATTACGTGATCAGTGCATGATCAGTCACGTGACCAGTACATGGTAGCTACGTGATCATTGCCTGATCAGCCACGTGATCAGTGCATGATAGCCACGTGATCAGTGCATGATAGCCACGTGATCAGTGCATGATCAGTCATGTGATACGTGTGTGATCAGCCACGTGATCAGTGCATGATATCCACGTGATCAGTGCATGACAGCCACGTGATCAGTGCATGAGAGCCACGTGATCAGTGCATGATCAGTCACGTGATCATGTGTGATCAGCCACGTGATCAGTGCATGATGAGCCACGTGATCAGTGCATGATCAATTACGTGATCAGTGCATGATCAGTCACGTGACCAGTACATGGTTGCTACGTGATCGTTGCATGATCAGCCACGTGAGCAGTGCATGATAGCCACGTGATCAGTGCATGATCAGTCACGTGATCAGTGCATGATCAGTCACGTGATCAGTGCATGATCATTTACGTGATCAGTGCATGATCAGTCACGTGACCAGTATATGGTTGCTACGTGATCATTGCATGACAGCCACGTGAGCAGTGCATGATAGCCACGTGATGTGTGCATGAGTTACGTGAGCAGTGTATGATCAGCCACGTGATCAGTGCATGAGTGCCACGTGATCAGTGCATGATCAGTCACGTGATCGTGTGTGATCAGCCACGTGATCAGTGCATGATAGCCACGTGATCAGTGCATGATCAGCCACGTGATCAGTGCATGATCAGTCACGTGATCAGTGCATGATCAGCCACGTGATCAGTGCATGATCAGCCACGTGATCAGTGCATGATCAGCCACGTGATCAGTGCATGATAGCCACGTGATCAGTGCATGATCAGTCACGTGATCAGTGCATGATCAGTCACGTGATCAGTGCATGATCAGCCACGTGATCAGTGCATGATCAGCCACGTGATCAGTGCATGATCAATTACGTGATCAGTGCATGATCAGTCACGTGACCAGTACATGGTAGCTACGTGATCATTGCATGATCAGCCACGTGATCAGTGCATGATAGCCACGTGATCAGTGCATGATCAGCCACGTGATCAGTGCATGATAGCCACGTGATCAGTGCATGATCAGTCACGTGATCGTGTGTGATCAGCCACGTGATCAGTGCATGATATCCACGTGATCAGTGCATGACAGCCACGTGATCAGTGCATGATAGCCACGTGATCAGTGCATGATCAGTCACGTGATCATGTGTGATCAGCCACGTGATCAGTGCATGATCAGCCACGTGATCAGTGCATGATCAATTACGTGATCAGTGCATGATCAGTCACGTGACCAGTACATGGTTGCTACGTGATCGTGCATGATCAGCCACGTGATCAGTGCATGATAGCCACGTGATCAGTGCATGATCAGTCACGTGATCAGTGCATGATCAGTCACGTGATCAGTGCATGATCAGCCACGTGATCAGTGCATGATCAGTCACGTGACCAGTATATGGTAGCTACGTGATCATTGCATGATCAGCCACGTGATCAGTGCATGATAGCCACGTGATCAGTGCATGAGTCACGTGATCAGTGTATGATCAGCCACGTGATCAGTGCATGAGTTCACGTGATCAGTGCATGATAGTCACGTGACAGTGTGTGATCAGCCACGTGATCAGTGCATGATCAGCCACGTGATCAGTGCATGATAGCCACGTGATCAGTGCATGATCAGTCACGTGATCAGTGTATGATCAGCCACGTGATCAGTGCATGATCAGACACGTGATCAGTGCATGATCAGCCACGTGATCAGTGCATGATAGCCACGTGATCAGTGCATGATCATCACGTGATCAGTGCATGATCAGTCATGTGATCAGTACATGGTAGCTGCGTGATCATGCATGATCAGCCACGTGATCAGTGCATGATAGCCACGTGATCAGTGCATGATCAGTCACGTGATCAGTGCATGATCAGTCACGTGATCAGTGCATGATCAGGCACGTGATCAGTGCATGATCAGCCAAGTGATCAGTGCATGATAGCCACGTGATCAGTGCATGATCAGTCACGTGATCAGTGCATGATCAGTCACGTGATCAGTGTATGATCAGCCACGTGATCAGTGCATGATCAGCCACATGATCAGTGCATGATCAATTACGTGATCAGTGCATGATCAGTCACGTGACCAGTACATGGTAGCTACGTGATCATTGCATGATCAGCCACGTGATCAGTGCATGATAGCCACGTGATCAGTGCATGATAGCCACGTGATCAGTGCATGATCAGTCATGTGATACGTGTGTGATCAGCCACGTGATCAGTGCATGATATCCACGTGATCAGTGCATGACAGCCACGTGATCAGTGCATGATAGCCACGTGATCAGTGCATGATCAGTCACGTGATACATGTGTGATCAGCCACGTGATCAGTGCATGATGAGCCACGTGATCAGTGCAGGATCAATTACGTGATCAGTGCATGATCAGTCACGTGACCAGTACATGGTTGCTACGTGATCGTTGCATGATCAGCCACGTGAGCAGAGCATGATAGCCACGTGATCAGTGCATGATCAGTCACGTGATCAGTACATGATCAGTCACGTGAACAGTGCATGATCATTTACGTGATCTGTGCATGATCAGTCACGTGACCAGTATATGGTAGCTACGTGATCATTCCATGACGAGCCACGTGAGCAGTGCATGATAGCCACGTGATGTGTGCATGAGTTACGTGAGCAGAGTATGATCAGCCACGTGATCAGTGCATGAGTGCCACGTGATCAGTGCATGATATGTCACGTGACAGGTGTGTGATCAGCCACGTGAACAGTGCATGTTCAGCCACGTGATCAGTGCATGATAGCCACGTGATCAGTGCATGATCAGTTACGTGAGCAGTGTATGATCAGCCACGTGATCAGTGCATGGTCAGACACGTGAACAGTGTATGATCAGCCACGTGATCAGTGCATGATATCCAAGTGATCAGTGCATGATCATCACGTGATCAGTGTATGATCAGCCACGTGAACAGTGCATGCTCAGTCACGTGATCTGGGCCTGCTGAGCTGCGTGATTACTGTCTGCTCATCTGCTTGACAATTGCCAGCTGAGCTGCACGATTCCTGCCTGTCATCTGCTTGACAATTGCCAGCTGTGCTGCGTAATTCCTGCCTGCTCAGCTGCTTGATTATTGCCAGCTGAGCAGCATGATTCCTCACACCTGAGTTCCATGATTATTGCCTGCTGACTGTTTGATTCGTGCCTACTCAGCTCTTTGTTTATTGCCTCCAGAGGCACATGATCAGTGTATGATAGCAAACATGATCAGCGCATGATCAGTCACATGATCAGCGCCATTAAGTCACGTGATCACTACATGATAGTCATGTGATCAGTCCATGCTCAGTCACGGTATCAGTGCATGATCAGCCACGTGATCAGTGCATGATCTGTCACAAGATTAGTGTATGATCATCCACGTGATCAGTGCATGGGCAGTCATGTGATCAGTGCATGATATAGACGTGATCAGTGCATGATCAGTCTCGTGATCAGTGCATGATAGCCACGTGATCAGTGCATGATCAGTCACCTGATGGGTGTATGATCATTCACGTGACCTGTACATGGTAGCTACATGATCATTGCATGATCAGCCACGTGAGTAGTGCATGATAGCCACGTGATCACTGCATGATCAGTCACGTGATCAGTGCATGATCAGTCATGTGACCAGTACATGGTAGCTGCGTGATCATGGCATGATCAGCCACGTGAGCAGTGCATGATAGCCACGTGATCAGTGCATGATCAGACACGTGATCAGTGCATGATCAGTCACGTGATCAGTGCATGATCAGCCACGTGATCAGTGCATGATCAGCACGTGATCAGTGTATGTCAGCCACGTGATCAGTGCATGATAGCCACGTGATCAGTGCATGATCAGTCACGTGATCAGTGCATGATCAGTTACGTGATCAGTGTATGATCAGCCACGTGATCAGTGCATGATCAGCCACGTGATCAGTGCATGATCAATTACGTGATCAGTGCATGATCAGTCACGTGACCAGTACATGGTAGCTACGTGATCATTGCATGATCAGCCACGTGATCAGTGCATGATAGCCACGTGATCAGTGCATGATAGCCACGTGATCAGTGCATGATAGCCACGTGATCAGTGCATGATCAGTCATGTGATAGTGTGTGATCAGCCACGTGATCAGTGCATGATATCCACGTGATCAGTGCATGACAGCCACGTGATCAGTGCATGATAGCCACGTGATCAGTGCATGATCAGTCACGTGATCATGTGTGATCAGCCACGTGATCAGTGCATGATCAGCCACGTGATCAGTGCATGATCAATTACGTGATCAGTGCATGATCAGTCACGTGATCAGTGCATGGTTGCTACGTGATCGTGCATGATCAGCCACGTGATCAGTGCATGATAGCCACGTGATCAGTGCATGATCAGTCACGTGATCAGTGCATGATCATTCACGTGACCAGTGCATGGTAGCTACGTGATCATTGCATGATCAGCCACGTGATAGTGCATGATAGCCACGTGATCAGTGCATGATCAGTCACGTGATCAGTGCATGATCAGTCATGTGATCAGTACATGATAGCTGCGTGATCATGGCATGATCAGCCACGTGATCAGTGCATGATAGCCACGTGATCAGTGCATGATCAGTCACGTGATCAGTGCATGATCAGTCACGTGATCAGTGCATGATCAGCCACGTGATCAGTGCATGATCAGCCACGTGATCAGTGCATGATAGCCACGTGATCAGTGCATGATCAGTCACGTGATCAGTGCATGATCAGCCACGTGATCAGTGCATGATCAATTACGTGATCAGTGCATGATCAGTCACGTGATCAGTACATGGTAGCTACGTGATCATTGCATGATCAGCCACGTGATCAGTGCATGATAGCCACGTGATCAGTGCATGATAGCCACGTGATCAGTGCATGATCAGTCATGTGATCGTGTGTGATCAGCCACGTGATCAGTGCATGATATCCACGTGATCAGTGCATGACAGCCACGTGATCAGTGCATGAGAGCCACGTGATCAGTGCATGATCAGTCACGTGATACATGTGTGATCAGCCACGTGATCAGTGCATGATGAGCCACGTGATCAGTGCAGGATCAATTACGTGATCAGTGCATGATCAGTCACGTGACCAGTACATGGTTGCTACGTGATCGTTGCATGATCAGCCACGTGAGCAGAGCATGATAGCCACGTGATCAGTGCATGATCAGTCACGTGATCAGTACATGATCAGTCACGTGAACAGTGCATGATCATTTACGTGATCTGTGCATGATCAGTCACGTGACCAGTATATGGTTGCTACGTGATCATTCCATGACGAGCCACGTGAGCAGTGCATGATAGCCACGTGATGTGTGCATGAGTTACGTGAGCAGAGTATGATCAGCCACGTGATCAGTGCATGAGTGCCACGTGATCAGTGCATGATATGTCACGTGACAGGTGTGTGATCAGCCACGTGAACAGTGCATGTTCAGCCACGTGATCAGTGCATGATAGCCACGTGATCAGTGCATGATCAGTTACGTGAGCAGTGTATGATCAGCCACGTGATCAGTGCATGGTCAGACACGTGAACAGTGTATGATCAGCCACGTGATCAGTGCATGATATCCAAGTGATCAGTGCATGATCATCACGTGATCAGTGTATGATCAGCCACGTGAACAGTGCATGCTCAGTCACGTGATCTGGGCCTGCTGAGCTGCGTGATTACTGTCTGCTCATCTGCTTGACAATTGCCAGCTGAGCTGCACGATTCCTGCCTGTCATCTGCTTGACAATTGCCAGCTGTGCTGCGTAATTCCTGCCTGCTCAGCTGCTTGATTATTGCCAGCTGAGCAGCATGATTCCTCACACCTGAGTTCCATGATTATTGCCTGCTGACTGTTTGATTCGTGCCTACTCAGCTCTTTGTTTATTGCCTCCAGAGGCACATGATCAGTGTATGATAGCAAACATGATCAGCGCATGATCAGTCACATGATCAGCGCCATTAAGTCACGTGATCACTACATGATAGTCATGTGATCAGTCCATGCTCAGTCACGGTATCAGTGCATGATCAGCCACGTGATCAGTGCATGATCTGTCACATGATTAGTGTATGATCATCCACGTGATCAGTGCATGGGCAGTCATGTGATCAGTGCATGATATAGACGTGATCAGTGCATGATCAGTCTCGTGATCAGTGCATGATAGCCACGTGATCAGTGCATGATCAGTCACCTGATGGGTGTATGATCATTCACGTGACCTGTACATGGTAGCTACATGATCATTGCATGATCAGCCACGTGAGTAGTGCATGATAGCCACGTGATCACTGCATGATCAGTCACGTGATCAGTGCATGATCAGTCATGTGACCAGTACATGGTAGCTGCGTGATCATGGCATGATCAGCCACGTGAGCAGTGCATGATAGCCACGTGATCAGTGCATGATCAGACACGTGATCAGTGCATGATCAGTCACGTGATCAGTGCATGATCAGCCACGTGATCAGTGCATGATCAGGCACGTGATCAGTGTATGTCAGCCACGTGATCAGTGCATGATAGCCACGTGATCAGTGCATGATCAGTCACGTGATCAGTGCATGATCAGTTACGTGATCAGTGCATGATCAGCCACGTGATCAGTGCATGATCAGCCACGTGATCAGTGCATGATCAATTACGTGATCAGTGCATGATCAGTCACGTGACCAGTACATGGTAGCTACGTGATCATTGCATGATCAGCCACGTGATCAGTGCATGATAGCCACGTGATCAGTGCATGATAGCCACGTGATCAGTGCATGATAGCCACGTGATCAGTGCATGATCAGTCATGTGATCGTGTGTGATCAGCCACGTGATCAGTGCATGATATCCACGTGATCAGTGCATGATCAGCCACGTGATCAGTGCATGATAGCCACGTGATCAGTGCATGATCAGTCACGTGATCATGTGTGATCAGCCACGTGATCAGTGCATGATCAGCCACGTGATCAGTGCATGATCATTCGTGATCAGTGCATGATCAGTCACGTGATCAGTACATGATTGCTACGTGATCAGTTGCATGATCAGCCACGTGATCAGTGCATGATAGCCACGTGATCAGTGCATGATCAGTCACCTGATCAGTGTATGATCATTCACGTGACCTGTACATGGTAGCTACATGATCATTGCATGATCAGCCACGTGAGTAGTGCATGATAGCCACGTGATCAGTGCATGATCAGTCACGTGATCAGTGCATGATCAGTCATGTGATCAGTACATGATAGCTGCGTGATCATGCATGATCAGCCACGTGATCAGTGCATGATAGCCACGTGATCAGTGCATGATCAGTCACGTGATCAGTGCATGATCAGTCACGTGATCAGTGCATGATCAGCCACGTGATCAGTGCATGATCAGCCACGTGATCAGTGCATGATAGCCACGTGATCAGTGCATGATCAGTCACGTGATCAGTGCATGATCAGCCACGTGATCAGTGCATGATCAGCACGTGATCAGTGCATGATCAGTCACGTGATCAGTGCATGGTAGCTACGTGATCATTGCATGATCAGCCACGTGATCAGTGCATGATAGCCACGTGATCAGTGCATGATAGCCACGTGATCAGTGCATGATCAGTCATGTGATACGTGTGTGATCAGCCACGTGATCAGTGCATGATATCCACGTGATCAGTGCATGACAGCCACGTGATCAGTGCATGAGAGCCACGTGATCAGTGCATGATCAGTCACGTGATACATGTGTGATCAGCCACGTGATCAGTGCATGATGAGCCACGTGATCAGTGCAGGATCAATTACGTGATCAGTGCATGATCAGTCACGTGACCAGTACATGGTTGCTACGTGATCGTTGCATGATCAGCCACGTGAGCAGAGCATGATAGCCACGTGATCAGTGCATGATCAGTCACGTGATCAGTACATGATCAGTCACGTGAACAGTGCATGATCATTTACGTGATCTTTGCATGATCAGTCACGTGACCAGTATATGGTTGCTACGTGATCATTCCATGACGAGCCACGTGAGCAGTGCATGATAGCCACGTGATGTGTGCATGAGTTACGTGAGCAGAGTATGATCAGCCACGTGATCAGTGCATGAGTGCCACGTGATCAGTGCATGATATGTCACGTGACAGGTGTGTGATCAGCCACGTGAACAGTGCATGTTCAGCCACGTGATCAGTGCATGATAGCCACGTGATCAGTGCATGATCAGTTACGTGAGCAGTGCATGATCAGCCACGTGATCAGTGCATGGTCAGACACGTGAACAGTGTATGATCAGCCACGTGATCAGTGCATGATATCCAAGTGATCAGTGCATGATCATCACGTGATCAGTGTATGATCAGCCACGTGAACAGTGCATGCTCAGTCACGTGATCTGGGCCTGCTGAGCTGCGTGATTACTGTCTGCTCATCTGCTTGACAATTGCCAGCTGAGCTGCACGATTCCTGCCTGTCATCTGCTTGACAATTGCCAGCTGTGCTGCGTAATTCCTGCCTGCTCAGCTGCTTGATTATTGCCAGCTGAGCAGCATGATTCCTCACACCTGAGTTCCATGATTATTGCCTGCTGACTGTTTGATTCGTGCCTACTCAGCTCTTTGTTTATTGCCTCCAGAGGCACATGATCAGTGTATGATAGCAAACATGATCAGCGCATGATCAGTCACATGATCAGCGCCATTAAGTCACGTGATCACTACATGATAGTCATGTGATCAGTCCATGCTCAGTCACGGTATCAGTGCATGATCAGCCACGTGATCAGTGCATGATCTGTCACATGATTAGTGTATGATCATCCACGTGATCAGTGCATGGGCAGTCATGTGATCAGTGCATGATATAGACGTGATCAGTGCATGATCAGTCTCGTGATCAGTGCATGATAGCCACGTGATCAGTGCATGATCAGTCACCTGATGGGTGTATGATCATTCACGTGACCTGTACATGGTAGCTACATGATCATTGCATGATCAGCCACGTGAGTAGTGCATGATAGCCACGTGATCAGTGCATGATCAGTCACGTGATCAGTGCATGATCAGTCATGTGACCAGTACATGGTAGCTGCGTGATCATGGCATGATCAGCCACGTGAGCAGTGCATGATAGCCACGTGATCAGTGCATGATCAGTCACGTGATCAGTGCATGATCAGTCACGTGATCAGTGCATGATCAGCCACGTGATCAGTGCATGATCAGTCACGTGATCAGTATATGATTGCTACGTGATCAGTGCATGACAGCCACGTGATCAGTGCATGATAGCCACGTGATCAGTGCATGAGTTACGTGATCAGTGTATGATCAGCCACGTGATCAGTGCATGAGTCCACGTGATCAGTGCATGATATGTCACGTGATCAGTGTGTGATCAGCCACGTGATCAGTGCATGATCAGCCACGTGATCAGTGCATGATAGCCACGTGATCAGTGCATGATCAGTCACGTGATCAGTGCATGATCAGCCACGTGATCAGTGCATGATCAGTCACGTGATCAGTGTATGATCAGCCACGTGATCAGTGCATGATAGCCACGTGATCAGTGCATGATCATCACGTGATCAGTGCATGATCAGTCACGTGATCAGTGCATGATAGCTGCGTGATCATGCATGATCAGCCACGTGATCAGTGCATGATCAGCCACGTGATCAGTGCATGATCAGTCACGTGATCAGTGCATGATCAGCCACGTGATCAGTGCATGATCAGTCACGTGATCAGTGCATGATCAGCCACGTGATCAGTGCATGATCAGCCACGTGATCAGTGCATGATCAGCCACGTGATCAGTGCATGATAGCCACGTGATCAGTGCATGATCAGTCACGTGATCAGTGCATGATCAGTCACGTGATCAGTGCATGATCAGCCACGTGATCAGTGCATGATCAGCCACGTGATCAGTGCATGATCAGTCACGTGATCAGTGCATGATCAGTCACGTGATCAGTGCATGGTAGCTACGTGATCAGTGCATGATCAGCCACGTGATCAGTGCATGATAGCCACGTGATCAGTGCATGATAGCCACGTGATCAGTGCATGATCAGCCACGTGATCAGTGCATGATGCCACGTGATCAGTGCATGATCAGTCACGTGATCATGTGTGATCAGCCACGTGATCAGTGCATGATCAGCCACGTGATCAGTGCATGATCAGTCACGTGATCAGTGCATGATCAGTCACGTGATCAGTACATGGTAGCTACGTGATCAGTGCATGATCAGCCACGTGATCAGTGCATGATAGCCACGTGATCAGTGCATGATCAGTCACGTGATCAGTGCATGATCAGTCACGTGATCAGTGCATGATCAGGCACGTGATCAGTGCATGATCAGCCACGTGATCAGTGCATGATAGCCACGTGATCAGTGCATGATCAGTCACGTGATCAGTGCATGATCAGTTACGTGATCAGTGCATGATCAGCCACGTGATCAGTGCATGATCAGCCACGTGATCAGTGCATGATCAATTACGTGATCAGTGCATGATCAGTCACGTGATCAGTACATGGTAGCTACGTGATCATTGCATGATCAGCCACGTGATCAGTGCATGATAGCCACGTGATCAGTGCATGATAGCCACGTGATCAGTGCATGATCAGTCATGTGATACGTGTGTGATCAGCCACGTGATCAGTGCATGATATCCACGTGATCAGTGCATGACAGCCACGTGATCAGTGCATGAGAGCCACGTGATCAGTGCATGATCAGTCACGTGATACATGTGTGATCAGCCACGTGATCAGTGCATGATGAGCCACGTGATCAGTGCAGGATCAATTACGTGATCAGTGCATGATCAGTCACGTGACCAGTACATGGTTGCTACGTGATCGTTGCATGATCAGCCACGTGAGCAGAGCATGATAGCCACGTGATCAGTGCATGATCAGTCACGTGATCAGTACATGATCAGTCACGTGAACAGTGCATGATCATTTACGTGATCTTTGCATGATCAGTCACGTGACCAGTATATGGTTGCTACGTGATCATTCCATGACGAGCCACGTGAGCAGTGCATGATAGCCACGTGATGTGTGCATGAGTTACGTGAGCAGAGTATGATCAGCCACGTGATCAGTGCATGAGTGCCACGTGATCAGTGCATGATATGTCACGTGACAGGTGTGTGATCAGCCACGTGAACAGTGCATGTTCAGCCACGTGATCAGTGCATGATAGCCACGTGATCAGTGCATGATCAGTTACGTGAGCAGTGTATGATCAGCCACGTGATCAGTGCATGGTCAGACACGTGAACAGTGTATGATCAGCCACGTGATCAGTGCATGATATCCAAGTGATCAGTGCATGATCATCACGTGATCAGTGTATGATCAGCCACGTGAACAGTGCATGCTCAGTCACGTGATCTGGGCCTGCTGAGCTGCGTGATTACTGTCTGCTCATCTGCTTGACAATTGCCAGCTGAGCTGCACGATTCCTGCCTGTCATCTGCTTGACAATTGCCAGCTGTGCTGCGTAATTCCTGCCTGCTCAGCTGCTTGATTATTGCCAGCTGAGCAGCATGATTCCTCACAGCTGAGTTCCATGATTATTGCCTGCTGACTGTTTGATTCGTGCCTACTCAGCTCTTTGTTTATTGCCTCCAGAGGCACATGATCAGTGTATGATAGCAAACATGATCAGCGCATGATCAGTCACATGATCAGCGCCATTAAGTCACGTGATCACTACATGATAGTCATGTGATCAGTCCATGCTCAGTCACGGTATCAGTGCATGATCAGCCACGTGATCAGTGCATGATCTGTCACAAGATTAGTGTATGATCATCCACGTGATCAGTGCATGGGCAGTCATGTGATCAGTGCATGATATAGACGTGATCAGTGCATGATCAGTCTCGTGATCAGTGCATGATAGCCACGTGATCAGTGCATGATCAGTCACCTGATGGGTGTATGATCATTCACGTGACCTGTACATGGTAGCTACATGATCATTGCATGATCAGCCACGTGAGTAGTTCATGATAGCCACGTGATCACTGCATGATCAGTCACGTGATCAGTGCATGATCAGTCATGTGACCAGTACATGGTAGCTGCGTGATCATGGCATGATCAGCCACGTGAGCAGTGCATGATAGCCACGTGATCAGTGCATGATCAGACACGTGATCAGTGCATGATCAGTCACGTGATCAGTGCATGATCAGGCACGTGATCAGTGCATCCAGCCACGTGATCAGTGCATGATAGCCACGTGATCAGTGCATGATCAGTCACGTGATCAGTGCATGATCAGTTATGTGATCAGTGTATGATCAGCCACGTGATCAGTGCATGATCAGCCACATGATCAGTGCATGATCAATTACGTGATCAGTGCATGATCAGTCACGTGACCAGTACATGGTAGCTACGTGATCATTGCATGATCAGCCACGTGATCAGTGCATGATAGCCACGTGATCAGTGCATGATAGCCACGTGATCAGTGCATGATCAGTCATGTGATACGTGTGTGATCAGCCACGTGATCAGTGCATGATATCCACGTGATCAGTGCATGACAGCCACGTGATCAGTGCATGAGAGCCACGTGATCAGTGCATGATCAGTCACGTGATACATGTGTGATCAGCCACGTGATCAGTGCATGATGAGCCACGTGATCAGTGCAGGATCAATTACGTGATCAGTGCATGATCAGTCACGTGACCAGTACATGGTTGCTACGTGATCGTTGCATGATCAGCCACGTGAGCAGAGCATGATAGCCACGTGATCAGTGCATGATCAGTCACGTGATCAGTACATGATCAGTCACGTGAACAGTGCATGATCATTTACGTGATCTTTGCATGATCAGTCACGTGACCAGTATATGGTTGCTACGTGATCATTCCATGACGAGCCACGTGAGCAGTGCATGATAGCCACGTGATGTGTGCATGAGTTACGTGAGCAGAGTATGATCAGCCACGTGATCAGTGCATGAGTGCCACGTGATCAGTGCATGATATGTCACGTGACAGGTGTGTGATCAGCCACGTGAACAGTGCATGTTCAGCCACGTGATCAGTGCATGATAGCCACGTGATCAGTGCATGATCAGTTACGTGAGCAGTGCATGATCAGCCACGTGATCAGTGCATGGTCAGACACGTGAACAGTGTATGATCAGCCACGTGATCAGTGCATGATATCCAAGTGATCAGTGCATGATCATCACGTGATCAGTGTATGATCAGCCACGTGAACAGTGCATGCTCAGTCACGTGATCTGGGCCTGCTGAGCTGCGTGATTACTGTCTGCTCATCTGCTTGACAATTGCCAGCTGAGCTGCACGATTCCTGCCTGTCATCTGCTTGACAATTGCCAGCTGTGCTGCGTAATTCCTGCCTGCTCAGCTGCTTGATTATTGCCAGCTGAGCAGCATGATTCCTCACACCTGAGTTCCATGATTATTGCCTGCTGACTGTTTGATTCGTGCCTACTCAGCTCTTTGTTTATTGCCTCCAGAGGCACATGATCAGTGTATGATAGCAAACATGATCAGCGCATGATCAGTCACATGATCAGCGCCATTAAGTCACGTGATCACTACATGATAGTCATGTGATCAGTCCATGCTCAGTCACGGTATCAGTGCATGATCAGCCACGTGATCAGTGCATGATCTGTCACAAGATTAGTGTATGATCATCCACGTGATCAGTGCATGGGCAGTCATGTGATCAGTGCATGATATAGACGTGATCAGTGCATGATCAGTCTCGTGATCAGTGCATGATAGCCACGTGATCAGTGCATGATCAGTCACCTGATGGGTGTATGATCATTCACGTGACCTGTACATGGTAGCTACATGATCATTGCATGATCAGCCACGTGAGTAGTGCATGATAGCCACGTGATCAGTGCATGATCAGTCACGTGATCAGTGCATGATCAGTCATGTGACCAGTACATGGTAGCTGCGTGATCATGGCATGATCAGCCACGTGAGCAGTGCATGATAGCCACGTGATCAGTGCATGATCAGCCACGTGATCAGTGCATGATCAGTCACGTGATCAGTGCATGATCAGTCACGTGATCAGTGCATGATAGCTACGTGATCAGTGCATGATCAGCCACGTGATCAGTGCATGATAGCCACGTGATCAGTGCATGATCAGCCACGTGATCAGTGCATGATCAGTCACGTGATCAGTGCATGATCAGCCACGTGATCAGTGCATGATATGTCACGTGACAGTGTGTGATCAGCCACGTGATCAGTGCATGATCAGCCACGTGATCAGTGCATGATAGCCACGTGATCAGTGCATGATCAGTTACGTGATCAGTGTATGATCAGCCACGTGATCAGTGCATGGTCAGTCACGTGAACAGTGTATGATCAGCCACGTGATCAGTGCATGATATCCACGTGATCAGTGCATGATCATCACGTGATCAGTGTATGATCAGCCACGTGAACAGTGCATGCTCAGTCACGTGATCAGGGCCTGCTGAGCTGCGTGATTACTGTCTGCTCATCTGCTTGACAATTGCCAGCTGAGCTGCACGATTCCTGCCTGTCATCTGCTTGACAATTGCCAGCTGTGCTGCGTAATTCCTGCCTGCTCAGCTGCTTGATTATTGCCAGCTGAGCAGCATGATTCCTCACACCTGAGTTCCATGATTATTGCCTGCTGACTGTTTGATTCGTGCCTACTCAGCTCTTTGTTTATTGCCTCCAGAGGCACATGATCAGTGTATGATAGCAAACATGATCAGTGCATGATCAGTCACATGATCAGCGCCATTAAGTCACGTGATCACTACATGATAGTCATGTGATCAGTCCATGCTCAGTCACGGTATCAGTGCATGATCAGCCACGTGATCAGTGCATGATCTGTCACATGATTAGTGTATGATCATCCACGTGATCAGTGCACATGCAGTCATGTGATCAGTGCATGATATAGACGTGATCAGTGCATGATCAGTCACGTGATCAGTGCATGATAGCCACGTGATCAGTGCATGATCAGTCACCTGATGGTGTATGATCATTCACGTGACCTGTACATGGTAGCTACATGATCATTGCATGATCAGCCACGTGATCAGTGCATGATCAGCCACGTGATCAGTGCATGATCAGCCACGTGATCAGTGCATGATCAGCCACGTGATCAGTGCATGATCAGTCACGTGATCAGTGCATGATCAGTCACGTGATCAGTGCATGATCAGCCACGTGATCAGTGCATGATCAGCCACGTGATCAGTGCATGATCAGTCACGTGATCAGTGCATGATCAGTCACGTGATCAGTGCATGATAGCTACGTGATCAGTGCATGATCAGCCACGTGATCAGTGCATGATAGCCACGTGATCAGTGCATGATCAGCCACGTGATCAGTGCATGATCAGTCACGTGATCAGTGCATGATCAGCCACGTGATCAGTGCATGATAGCCACGTGATCAGTGCATGATCAGCCACGTGATCAGTGCATGATAGCCACGTGATCAGTGCATGATCAGTCACGTGATCGTGTGTGATCAGCCACGTGATCAGTGCATGATAGCCACGTGATCAGTGCATGATCAGCCACGTGATCAGTGCATGATAGCCACGTGATCAGTGCATGATCAGTCACGTGATCATGTGTGATCAGCCACGTGATCAGTGCATGATCAGCCACGTGATCAGTGCATGATCATTACGTGATCAGTGCATGATCAGTCACGTGATCAGTGCATGGTTGCTACGTGATCAGTGCATGATCAGCCACGTGATCAGTGCATGATAGCCACGTGATCAGTGCATGATCAGTCACGTGATCAGTGCATGATCAGTCACGTGATCAGTGCATGATCAGTTACGTGATCAGTGCATGATCAGTCACGTGACCAGTATATGGTAGCTACGTGATCATTGCATGATCAGCCACGTGATCAGTGCATGATAGCCACGTGATCAGTGCATGAGTCACGTGATCAGTGTATGATCAGCCACGTGATCAGTGCATGATCAGCCACGTGATCAGTGCATGATCAGCCACGTGATCAGTGCATGATCAGCCACGTGATCAGTGCATGATCAGCCACGTGATCAGTGCATGATCAGCCACGTGATCAGTGCATGATCAGTTACGTGATCAGTGCATGATCAGTCACGTGACCAGTACATGGTTGCTACGTGATCGTGCATGATCAGCCACGTGAGCAGTGCATGATAGCCACGTGATCAGTGCATGATCAGTCACGTGATCAGTACATGATCAGTCACGTGAACAGTGCATGATCATTTACGTGATCAGTGCATGATCAGTCACGTGACCAGTATATGGTTGCTACGTGATCATTCCATGATCAGCCACGTGAGCAGTGCATGATAGCCACGTGATGTGTGCATGAGTTACGTGAGCAGAGTATGATCAGCCACGTGATCAGTGCATGAGTGCCACGTGATCAGTGCATGATATGTCACGTGACAGGTGTGTGATCAGCCACGTGAACAGTGCATGTTCAGCCACGTGATCAGTGCATGATAGCCACGTGATCAGTGCATGATCAGTTACGTGAGCAGTGCATGATCAGCCACGTGATCAGTGCATGGTCAGACACGTGAACAGTGTATGATCAGCCACGTGATCAGTGCATGATATCCAAGTGATCAGTGCATGATCATCACGTGATCAGTGTATGATCAGCCACGTGAACAGTGCATGCTCAGTCACGTGATCTGGGCCTGCTGAGCTGCGTGATTACTGTCTGCTCATCTGCTTGACAATTGCCAGCTGAGCTGCACGATTCCTGCCTGTCATCTGCTTGACAATTGCCAGCTGTGCTGCGTAATTCCTGCCTGCTCAGCTGCTTGATTATTGCCAGCTGAGCAGCATGATTCCTCACACCTGAGTTCCATGATTATTGCCTGCTGACTGTTTGATTCGTGCCTACTCAGCTCTTTGTTTATTGCCTCCAGAGGCACATGATCAGTGTATGATAGCAAACATGATCAGCGCATGATCAGTCACATGATCAGTGCCATTAAGTCACGTGATCACTACATGATAGTCATGTGATCAGTCCATGCTCAGTCACGGTATCAGTGCATGATCAGCCACGTGATCAGTGCATGATCTGTCACAAGATTAGTGTATGATCATCCACGTGATCAGTGCATGGGCAGTCATGTGATCAGTGCATGATATAGACGTGATCAGTGCATGATCAGTCTCGTGATCAGTGCATGATAGCCACGTGATCAGTGCATGATCAGTCACCTGATGGGTGTATGATCATTCACGTGACCTGTACATGGTAGCTACATGATCATTGCATGATCAGCCACGTGAGTAGTGCATGATAGCCACGTGATCAGTGCATGATCAGTCACGTGATCAGTGCATGATCAGTCATGTGACCAGTACATGGTAGCTGCGTGATCATGGCATGATCAGCCACGTGAGCAGTGCATGATAGCCACGTGATCAGTGCATGATCAGACACGTGATCAGTGCATGATCAGTCACGTGATCAGTGCATGATCAGCCACGTGATCAGTGCATGATCAGCCACGTGATCAGTGCATGATAGCCACGTGATCAGTGCATGATCAGTCACGTGATCAGTGCATGATCAGTCACGTGATCAGTGCATGATCAGCCACGTGATCAGTGCATGATCAGCCACGTGATCAGTGCATGATCAATTACGTGATCAGTGCATGATCAGTCACGTGATCAGTACATGGTAGCTACGTGATCAGTGCATGATCAGCCACGTGATCAGTGCATGATAGCCACGTGATCAGTGCATGATCAGCCACGTGATCAGTGCATGATCAGCCACGTGATCAGTGCATGATCAGTCACGTGATCAGTGCATGATCAGCCACGTGATCAGTGCATGATAGCCACGTGATCAGTGCATGATCAGCCACGTGATCAGTGCATGATAGCCACGTGATCAGTGCATGATCAGTCACGTGATCATGTGTGATCAGCCACGTGATCAGTGCATGATCAGCCACGTGATCAGTGCATGATCATTACGTGATCAGTGCATGATCAGTCACGTGACCAGTACATGGTAGCTACGTGATCAGTGCATGATCAGCCACGTGATCAGTGCATGATAGCCACGTGATCAGTGCATGATCAG
The DNA here is from genome assembly GCF_032452875.1 of Bos javanicus. Lineage (NCBI taxonomy): Eukaryota > Metazoa > Chordata > Mammalia > Artiodactyla > Bovidae > Bos > Bos javanicus. The sequence continues at coordinate 694,981 of NW_026893611.1, read as the reverse complement.
TCACGTGATCAGTGCATGATCAGTCACGTGATCAGTGCATGATAGCCACGTGATCAGTGCATGATCAGCCACGTGATCAGTGCATGATAGCCACGTGATCAGTGCATGATCAGTCACGTGATCAGTGCATGATCAGTCACGTGATCAGTGTGTGATCAGCCACGTGATCAGTGCATGATCAGTCACGTGATCAGTGCATGATCAGTCACGTGACCAGTACATGGTAGCTACGTGATCATTGCATGATCAGCCACGTGATCAGTGCATGATAGCCACGTGATCAGTGCATGATCAGTCACGTGATCAGTACATGATCAGTCACGTGAACAGTGCATGATCATTTACGTGATCAGTGCATGATCAGTCACGTGACCAGTATATGGTTGCTACGTGATCATTCCATGACGAGCCACGTGAGCAGTGCATGATAGCCACGTGATGTGTGCATGAGTTACGTGAGCAGAGTATGATCAGCCACGTGATCAGTGCATGAGTGCCACGTGATCAGTGCATGATATGTCACGTGACAGGTGTGTGATCAGCCACGTGAACAGTGCATGTTCAGCCACGTGATCAGTGCATGATAGCCACGTGATCAGTGCATGATCAGTTACGTGAGCAGTGCATGATCAGCCACGTGATCAGTGCATGGTCAGACACGTGAACAGTGTATGATCAGCCACGTGATCAGTGCATGATATCCAAGTGATCAGTGCATGATCATCACGTGATCAGTGTATGATCAGCCACGTGAACAGTGCATGCTCAGTCACGTGATCTGGGCCTGCTGAGCTGCGTGATTACTGTCTGCTCATCTGCTTGACAATTGCCAGCTGAGCTGCACGATTCCTGCCTGTCATCTGCTTGACAATTGCCAGCTGTGCTGCGTAATTCCTGCCTGCTCAGCTGCTTGATTATTGCCAGCTGAGCAGCATGATTCCTCACACCTGAGTTCCATGATTATTGCCTGCTGACTGTTTGATTCGTGCCTACTCAGCTCTTTGTTTATTGCCTCCAGAGGCACATGATCAGTGTATGATAGCAAACATGATCAGCGCATGATCAGTCACATGATCAGCGCCATTAAGTCACGTGATCACTACATGATAGTCATGTGATCAGTCCATGCTCAGTCACGGTATCAGTGCATGATCAGCCACGTGATCAGTGCATGATCTGTCACAAGATTAGTGTATGATCATCCACGTGATCAGTGCATGGGCAGTCATGTGATCAGTGCATGATATAGACGTGAACAGTGCATGATCAGTCTCGTGATCAGTGCATGATAGCCACGTGATCAGTGCATGATCAGTCACCTGATGGGTGTATGATCATTCACGTGACCTGTACATGGTAGCTACATGATCATTGCATGATCAGCCACGTGAGTAGTTCATGATAGCCACGTGATCACTGCATGATCAGTCACGTGATCAGTGCATGATCAGTCATGTGACCAGTACATGGTAGCTGCGTGATCATGGCATGATCAGCCACGTGAGCAGTGCATGATAGCCACGTGATCAGTGCATGATCAGACACGTGATCAGTGCATGATCAGTCACGTGATCAGTGCATGATCAGCCACGTGATCAGTGCATGACCAGGCACGTGATCAGTGTATGTCAGCCACGTGATCAGTGCATGATAGCCACGTGATCAGTGCATGATCAGTCACGTGATCAGTGCATGATCAGTTATGTGATCAGTGTATGATCAGCCACGTGATCAGTGCATGATCAGCCACATGATCAGTGCATGATCAATTACGTGATCAGTGCATGATCAGTCACGTGACCAGTACATGGTAGCTACGTGATCATTGCATGATCAGCCACGTGATCAGTGCATGATAGCCACGTGATCAGTGCATGATAGCCACGTGATCAGTGCATGATAGCCACGTGATCAGTGCATGATCAGTCATGTGATACGTGTGTGATCAGCCACGTGATCAGTGCATGATATCCACGTGATCAGTGCTTGACAGCCACGTGATCAGTGCATGAGAGCCACGTGATCAGTGCATGATCAGTCACGTGATACATGTGTGATCAGCCACGTGATCAGTGCATGATGAGCCACGTGATCAGTGCAGGATCAATTACGTGATCAGTGGATGATCAGTTACGTGACCAGTACATGGTTGCTACGTGATCGTTGCATGATCAGCCACGTGAGCAGAGCATGATAGCCACGTGATCAGTGCATGATCAGTCACGTGATCAGTACATGATCAGTCACGTGAATAGTGCATGATCATTTACGTGATCTTTGCATGATCAGTCACGTGACCAGTATATGGTTGCTACGTGATCATTCCATGACGAGCCACGTGAGCAGTGCATGATAGCCACGTGATGTGTGCATGAGTTACGTGAGCAGAGTATGATCAGCCACGTGATCAGTGCATGAGTGCCACGTGATCAGTGCATGATATGTCACGTGACAGGTGTGTGATCAGCCACGTGAACAGTGCATGTTCAGCCACGTGATCAGTGCATGATAGCCACGTGATCAGTGCATGATCAGTTACGTGAGCAGTGTATGATCAGCCACGTGATCAGTGCATGGTCAGACACGTGAACAGTGTATGATCAGCCACGTGATCAGTGCATGATATCCAAGTGATCAGTGCATGATCATCACGTGATCAGTGTATGATCAGCCACGTGAACAGTGCATGCTCAGTCACGTGATCTGGGCCTGCTGAGCTGCGTGATTACTGTCTGCTCATCTGCTTGACAATTGCCAGCTGAGCTGCACGATTCCTGCCTGTCATCTGCTTGACAATTGCCAGCTGTGCTGCGTAATTCCTGCCTGCTCAGCTGCTTGATTATTGCCAGCTGAGCAGCATGATTCCTCACAGCTGAGTTCCATGATTATTGCCTGCTGACTGTTTGATTCGTGCCTACTCAGCTCTTTGTTTATTGCCTCCAGAGGCACATGATCAGTGTATGATAGCAAACATGATCAGCGCATGATCAGTCACATGATCAGCGCCATTAAGTCACGTGATCACTACATGATAGTCATGTGATCAGTCCATGCTCAGTCACGGTATCAGTGCATGATCAGCCACGTGATCAGTGCATGATCTGTCACAAGATTAGTGTATGATCATCCACGTGATCAGTGCATGGGCAGTCATGTGATCAGTGCATGATATAGACGTGAACAGTGCATGATCAGTCTCGTGATCAGTGCATGATAGCCACGTGATCAGTGCATGATCAGTCACCTGATGGGTGTATGATCATTCACGTGACCTGTACATGGTAGCTACATGATCATTGCATGATCAGCCACGTGAGTAGTGCATGATAGCCACGTGATCACTGCATGATCAGTCACGTGATCAGTGCATGATCAGTCATGTGACCAGTACATGGTAGCTGCGTGATCATGGCATGATCAGCCACGTGAGCAGTGCATGATAGCCACGTGATCAGTGCATGATCAGACACGTGATCAGTGCATGATCAGTCACGTGATCAGTGCATGATCAGCACGTGATCAGTGCATGTCAGCCAAGTGATCAGTGCATGATAGCCACGTGATCAGTGCATGATCAGTCACGTGATCAGTGCATGATCAGTTACGTGATCAGTGTATGATCAGCCACGTGATCAGTGCATGATCAGCCACATGATCAGTGCATGATCAATTACGTGATCAGTGCATGATCAGTCACGTGACCAGTACATGGTAGCTACGTGATCATTGCATGATCAGCCACGTGATCAGTGCATGATAGCCACGTGATCAGTGCATGATAGCCACGTGATCAGTGCATGATCAGTCATGTGATACGTGTGTGATCAGCCACGTGATCAGTGCATGATATCCACGTGATCAGTGCATGACAGCCACGTGATCAGTGCATGAGAGCCACGTGATCAGTGCATGATCAGTCACGTGATACATGTGTGATCAGCCACGTGATCAGTGCATGATGAGCCACGTGATCAGTGCATGATCAATTACGTGATCAGTGCATGATCAGTCACGTGACCAGTACATGGTTGCTACGTGATCGTTGCATGATCAGCCACGTGAGCAGTGCATGATAGCCACGTGATCAGTGCATGATCAGTCACGTGATCAGTACATGATCAGTCACGTGAACAGTGCATGATCATTTACGTGATCTTGCATGATCAGTCACGTGACCAGTATATGGTTGCTACGTGATCATTCCATGACGAGCCACGTGAGCAGTGCATGATAGCCACGTGATGTGTGCATGAGTTACGTGAGCAGAGTATGATCAGCCACGTGATCAGTGCATGAGTGCCACGTGATCAGTGCATGATATGTCACGTGACAGTGTGTGATCAGCCACGTGAACAGTGCATGATCAGCCACGTGATCAGTGCATGATAGCCACGTGATCAGTGCATGATCAGTCACGTGATCAGTGTATGATCAGCCACGTGAACAGTGCATGCTCAGTCACGTGATCAGGGCCTGCTGAGCTGCGTGATTACTGTCTGCTCATCTGCTTGACAATTGCCAGCTGAGCTGCACGATTCCTGCCTGTCATCTGCTTGACAATTGCCAGCTGTGCTGCATAATTCCTGCCTGCTCAGCTGCTTGATTATTGCCAGCTGAGCAGCATGATTCCTCACACCTGAGTTCCATGATTATTGCCTGCTGACTGTTTGATTCGTGCCTACTCAGCTCTTTGTTTATTGCCTCCAGAGGCACATGATCAGTGTATGATAGCAAACATGATCAGCGCATGATCAGTCACATGATCAGTGCCATTAAGTCACGTGATCACTACATGATAGTCATGTGATCAGTCCATGCTCAGTCACGGTATCAGTGCATGATCAGCCACGTGATCAGTGCATGATCTGTCACAAGATTAGTGTATGATCATCCACGTGATCAGTGCATGGGCAGTCATGTGATCAGTGCATGATATAGACGTGATCAGTGCATGATCAGTCTCGTGATCAGTGCATGATAGCCACGTGATCAGTGCATGATCAGTCACCTGATGGGTGTATGATCATTCACGTGACCTGTACATGGTAGCTACATGATCATTGCATGATCAGCCACGTGAGTAGTGCATGATAGCCACGTGATCACTGCATGATCAGTCACGTGATCAGTGCATGATCAGTCATGTGACCAGTACATGGTAGCTGCGTGATCATGGCATGATCAGCCACGTGAGCAGTGCATGATAGCCACGTGATCAGTGCATGATCAGACACGTGATCAGTGCATGATCAGTCACGTGATCAGTGCATGATCAGCCACGTGATCAGTGCATGATCAGGCACGTGATCAGTGTATGTCAGCCACGTGATCAGTGCATGATAGCCACGTGATCAGTGCATGATCAGTCACGTGATCAGTGCATGATCAGTCACGTGATCAGTGTATGATCAGCCACGTGATCAGTGCATGATCAGCCACGTGATCAGTGCATGATCAATTACGTGATCAGTGCATGATCAGTCACGTGACCAGTACATGGTAGCTACGTGATCATTGCATGATCAGCCACGTGATCAGTGCATGATAGCCACGTGATCAGTGCATGATAGCCACGTGATCAGTGCATGATAGCCACGTGATCAGTGCATGATCAGTCATGATGACGTGTGTGATCAGCCACGTGATCAGTGCATGATATCCACGTGATCAGTGCATGACAGCCACGTGATCAGTGCATGATAGCCACGTGATCAGTGCATGATCAGTCACGTGATACATGTGTGATCAGCCACGTGATCAGTGCATGATGAGCCACGTGATCAGTGCATGATCAATTACGTGATCAGTGCATGATCAGTCACGTGACCAGTACATGGTTGCTACGTGATCGTTGCATGATCAGCCACGTGAGCAGTGCATGATAGCCACGTGATCAGTGCATGATCAGTCACGTGATCAGTGCATGATCAGTCACGTGATCAGTGCATGATCATTTACGTGATCAGTGCATGATCAGTCACGTGACCAGTATATGGTTGCTACGTGATCATTCCATGATCAGCCACGTGAGCAGTGCATGATAGCCACGTGATGTGTGCATGAGTTACGTGATCAGTGTATGATCAGCCACGTGATCAGTGCATGAGTTCCACGTGATCAGTGCATGATATGTCACGTGACAGTGTGTGATCAGCCACGTGATCAGTGCATGATCAGCCACGTGATCAGTGCATGATAGCCACGTGATCAGTGCATGATCAGTTACGTGATCAGTGCATGATCAGCCACGTGATCAGTGCATGGTCAGACACGTGATCAGTGCATGATCAGCCACGTGATCAGTGCATGATAGCCACGTGATCAGTGCATGATCATCACGTGATCAGTGCATGATCAGTCACGTGATCAGTGCATGATCAGCTACGTGATCATGGCATGATCAGCCACGTGATCAGTGCATGATAGCCACGTGATCAGTGCATGATCAGCCACGTGATCAGTGCATGATCAGTCACGTGATCAGTGCATGATCAGCCACGTGATCAGTGCATGATAGCCACGTGATCAGTGCATGATCAGTCACGTGATCAGTGCATGATCAGCCACGTGATCAGTGCATGATCAGCCACGTGATCAGTGCATGATCAGCCACGTGATCAGTGCATGATAGCCACGTGATCAGTGCATGATCAGCACGTGATCAGTGCATGGTCAGACACGTGAACAGTGTATGATCAGCCACGTGATCAGTGCATGATATCCAAGTGATCAGTGCATGATCATCACGTGATCAGTGTATGATCAGCCACGTGAACAGTGCATGCTCAGTCACGTGATCTGGGCCTGCTGAGCTGCGTGATTACTGTCTGCTCATCTGCTTGACAATTGCCAGCTGAGCTGCACGATTCCTGCCTGTCATCTGCTTGACAATTGCCAGCTGTGCTGCGTAATTCCTGCCTGCTCAGCTGCTTGATTATTGCCAGCTGAGCAGCATGATTCCTCACAGCTGAGTTCCATGATTATTGCCTGCTGACTGTTTGATTCGTGCCTACTCAGCTCTTTGTTTATTGCCTCCAGAGGCACATGATCAGTGTATGATAGCAAACATGATCAGCGCATGATCAGTCACATGATCAGTGCCATTAAGTCACGTGATCACTACATGATAGTCATGTGATCAGTCCATGCTCAGTCACGTATCAGTGCATGATCAGCCACGTGATCAGTGCATGATCTGTCACATGATTAGTGTATGATCATCCACGTGATCAGTGCATGGGCAGTCATGTGATCAGTGCATGATATAGACGTGATCAGTGCATGATCAGTCTCGTGATCAGTGCATGATAGCCACGTGATCAGTGCATGATCAGTCACCTGATGGGTGTATGATCATTCACGTGACCTGTACATGGTAGCTACATGATCATTGCATGATCAGCCACGTGAGTAGTGCATGATAGCCACGTGATCAGTGCATGATCAGTCACGTGATCAGTGCATGATCAGTCATGTGACCAGTACATGGTAGCTGCGTGATCATGGCATGATCAGCCACGTGATCAGTGCATGATAGCCACGTGATCAGTGCATGATCAGCCACGTGATCAGTGCATGATCAGTCACGTGATCAGTGCATGATCAGCCACGTGATCAGTGCATGATAGCCACGTGATCAGTGCATGATCAGCCACGTGATCAGTGCATGATCAGTCACGTGATCAGTGCATGATCAGTCACGTGATCAGTGCATGATAGCCACGTGATCAGTGCATGATCAGCCACGTGATCAGTGCATGATCAGCCACGTGATCAGTGCATGATCAGCCACGTGATCAGTGCATGATCAGTCACGTGATCGTGTGTGATCAGCCACGTGATCAGTGCATGATAGCCACGTGATCAGTGCATGATCAGCCACGTGATCAGTGCATGATCAGCCACGTGATCAGTGCATGATCAGTCACGTGATCATGTGTGATCAGCCACGTGATCAGTGCATGATCAGCCACGTGATCAGTGCATGATCAATTACGTGATCAGTGCATGATCAGTCACGTGACAGTGCATGATGCTACGTGATCAGTGCATGATCAGCCACGTGATCAGTGCATGATAGCCACGTGATCAGTGCATGATATGTCACGTGACAGGTGTGTGATCAGCCACGTGAACAGTGCATGTTCAGCCACGTGATCAGTGCATGATAGCCACGTGATCAGTGCATGATCAGTTACGTGAGCAGTGTATGATCAGCCACGTGATCAGTGCATGGTCAGACACGTGAACAGTGTATGATCAGCCACGTGATCAGTGCATGATATCCAAGTGATCAGTGCATGATCATCACGTGATCAGTGTATGATCAGCCACGTGAACAGTGCATGCTCAGTCACGTGATCTGGGCCTGCTGAGCTGCGTGATTACTGTCTGCTCATCTGCTTGACAATTGCCAGCTGAGCTGCACGATTCCTGCCTGTCATCTGCTTGACAATTGCCAGCTGTGCTGCGTAATTCCTGCCTGCTCAGCTGCTTGATTATTGCCAGCTGAGCAGCATGATTCCTCACACCTGAGTTCCATGATTATTGCCTGCTGACTGTTTGATTCGTGCCTACTCAGCTCTTTGTTTATTGCCTCCAGAGGCACATGATCAGTGTATGATAGCAAACATGATCAGCGCATGATCAGTCACATGATCAGCGCCATTAAGTCACGTGATCACTACATGATAGTCATGTGATCAGTCCATGCTCAGTCACGGTATCAGTGCATGATCAGCCACGTGATCAGTGCATGATCTGTCACAAGATTAGTGTATGATCATCCACGTGATCAGTGCATGGGCAGTCATGTGATCAGTGCATGATATAGACGTGATCAGTGCATGATCAGTCTCGTGATCAGTGCATGATAGCCACGTGATCAGTGCATGATCAGTCACCTGATGGGTGTATGATCATTCACGTGACCTGTACATGGTAGCTACATGATCATTGCATGATCAGCCACGTGAGTAGTGCATGATAGCCACGTGATCACTGCATGATCAGTCACGTGATCAGTGCATGATCAGTCATGTGACCAGTACATGGTAGCTGCGTGATCATGGCATGATCAGCCACGTGAGCAGTGCATGATAGCCACGTGATCAGTGCATGATCAGACACGTGATCAGTGCATGATCAGTCACGTGATCAGTGCATGATCAGCCACGTGATCAGTGCATGTCAGCCACGTGATCAGTGCATGATAGCCACGTGATCAGTGCATGATCAGTCACGTGATCAGTGCATGATCAGTTATGTGATCAGTGTATGATCAGCCACGTGATCAGTGCATGATCAGCCACGTGATCAGTGCATGATCAATTACGTGATCAGTGCATGATCAGTCACGTGACCAGTACATGGTAGCTACGTGATCATTGCATGATCAGCCACGTGATCAGTGCATGATAGCCACGTGATCAGTGCATGATAGCCACGTGATCAGTGCATGATCAGTCATGTGATACGTGTGTGATCAGCCACGTGATCAGTGCATGATATCCACGTGATCAGTGCATGACAGCCACGTGATCAGTGCATGAGAGCCACGTGATCAGTGCATGATCAGTCACGTGATACATGTGTGATCAGCCACGTGATCAGTGCATGATGAGCCACGTGATCAGTGCATGATCAATTACGTGATCAGTGCATGATCAGTCACGTGACCAGTACATGGTTGCTACGTGATCGTTGCATGATCAGCCACGTGAGCAGTGCATGATAGCCACGTGATCAGTGCATGATCAGTCACGTGATCAGTGCATGATCAGTCACGTGATCAGTGCATGATCATTTACGTGATCTTGCATGATCAGTCACGTGACCAGTATATGGTTGCTACGTGATCATTGCATGACAGCCACGTGATCAGTGCATGATAGCCACGTGATCAGTGCATGAGTTACGTGAGCAGTGTATGATCAGCCACGTGATCAGTGCATGGTCAGACACGTGAACAGTGTATGATCAGCCACGTGATCAGTGCATGATATCCAAGTGATCAGTGCATGATCATCACGTGATCAGTGTATGATCAGCCACGTGAACAGTGCATGCTCAGTCACGTGATCTGGGCCTGCTGAGCTGCGTGATTACTGTCTGCTCATCTGCTTGACAATTGCCAGCTGAGCTGCACGATTCCTGCCTGTCATCTGCTTGACAATTGCCAGCTGTGCTGCGTAATTCCTGCCTGCTCAGCTGCTTGATTATTGCCAGCTGAGCAGCATGATTCCTCACACCTGAGTTCCATGATTATTGCCTGCTGACTGTTTGATTCGTGCCTACTCAGCTCTTTGTTTATTGCCTCCAGAGGCACATGATCAGTGTATGATAGCAAACATGATCAGCGCATGATCAGTCACATGATCAGTGCCATTAAGTCACGTGATCACTACATGATAGTCATGTGATCAGTCCATGCTCAGTCACGGTATCAGTGCATGATCAGCCACGTGATCAGTGCATGATCTGTCACAAGATTAGTGTATGATCATCCACGTGATCAGTGCATGGGCAGTCATGTGATCAGTGCATGATATAGACGTGATCAGTGCATGATCAGTCTCGTGATCAGTGCATGATAGCCACGTGATCAGTGCATGATCAGTCACCTGATGGGTGTATGATCATTCACGTGACCTGTACATGGTAGCTACATGATCATTGCATGATCAGCCACGTGAGTAGTGCATGATAGCCACGTGATCACTGCATGATCAGTCACGTGATCAGTGCATGATCAGTCATGTGACCAGTACATGGTAGCTGCGTGATCATGGCATGATCAGCCACGTGAGCAGTGCATGATAGCCACGTGATCAGTGCATGATCAGACACGTGATCAGTGCATGATCAGTCACGTGATCAGTGCATGATCAGCCACGTGATCAGTGCATGATCAGGCACGTGATCAGTGTATGTCAGCCACGTGATCAGTGCATGATAGCCACGTGATCAGTGCATGATCAGTCACGTGATCAGTGCATGATCAGTCACGTGATCAGTGTATGATCAGCCACGTGATCAGTGCATGATCAGCCACGTGATCAGTGCATGATCAATTACGTGATCAGTGCATGATCAGTCACGTGACCAGTACATGGTAGCTACGTGATCATTGCATGATCAGCCACGTGATCAGTGCATGATAGCCACGTGATCAGTGCATGATAGCCACGTGATCAGTGCATGATAGCCACGTGATCAGTGCATGATCAGTCATGTGATCGTGTGTGATCAGCCACGTGATCAGTGCATGATATCCACGTGATCAGTGCATGACAGCCACGTGATCAGTGCATGATAGCCACGTGATCAGTGCATGATCAGTCACGTGATACATGTGTGATCAGCCACGTGATCAGTGCATGATGAGCCACGTGATCAGTGCATGATCAATTACGTGATCAGTGCATGATCAGTCACGTGACCAGTACATGGTTGCTACGTGATCGTGCATGATCAGCCACGTGAGCAGTGCATGATAGCCACGTGATCAGTGCATGATCAGTCACGTGATCAGTGCATGATCAGTCACGTGATCAGTGCATGATCATTTACGTGATCAGTGCATGATCAGTCACGTGACCAGTATATGGTTGCTACGTGATCATTCCATGATCAGCCACGTGAGCAGTGCATGATAGCCACGTGATCAGTGCATGAGTTACGTGATCAGTGTATGATCAGCCACGTGATCAGTGCATGAGTCCACGTGATCAGTGCATGATATGTCACGTGACAGTGTGTGATCAGCCACGTGATCAGTGCATGATCAGCCACGTGATCAGTGCATGATAGCCACGTGATCAGTGCATGATCAGTTACGTGATCAGTGCATGATCAGCCACGTGATCAGTGCATGATCAGACACGTGATCAGTGCATGATCAGCCACGTGATCAGTGCATGATAGCCACGTGATCAGTGCATGATCATCACGTGATCAGTGCATGATCAGTCACGTGACCAGTGCATGATAGCTACGTGATCATGGCATGATCAGCCACGTGATCAGTGCATGATAGCCACGTGATCAGTGCATGATCAGTCACGTGATCAGTGCATGATCAGTCACGTGATCAGTGCATGATCAGCCACGTGATCAGTGCATGATAGCCACGTGATCAGTGCATGATCAGTCACGTGATCAGTGCATGATCAGCCACGTGATCAGTGCATGATCAGCCACGTGATCAGTGCATGATCAGCCACGTGATCAGTGCATGATAGCCACGTGATCAGTGCATGATCAGCACGTGATCAGTGCATGGTCAGACACGTGAACAGTGTATGATCAGCCACGTGATCAGTGCATGATATCCAAGTGATCAGTGCATGATCATCACGTGATCAGTGTATGATCAGCCACGTGAACAGTGCATGCTCAGTCACGTGATCTGGGCCTGCTGAGCTGCGTGATTACTGTCTGCTCATCTGCTTGACAATTGCCAGCTGAGCTGCACGATTCCTGCCTGTCATCTGCTTGACAATTGCCAGCTGTGCTGCGTAATTCCTGCCTGCTCAGCTGCTTGATTATTGCCAGCTGAGCAGCATGATTCCTCACAGCTGAGTTCCATGATTATTGCCTGCTGACTGTTTGATTCGTGCCTACTCAGCTCTTTGTTTATTGCCTCCAGAGGCACATGATCAGTGTATGATAGCAAACATGATCAGCGCATGATCAGTCACATGATCAGTGCCATTAAGTCACGTGATCACTACATGATAGTCATGTGATCAGTCCATGCTCAGTCACGGTATCAGTGCATGATCAGCCACGTGATCAGTGCATGATCTGTCACATGATTAGTGTATGATCATCCACGTGATCAGTGCATGGGCAGTCATGTGATCAGTGCATGATATAGACGTGATCAGTGCATGATCAGTCTCGTGATCAGTGCATGATAGCCACGTGATCAGTGCATGATCAGTCACCTGATGGGTGTATGATCATTCACGTGACCTGTACATGGTAGCTACATGATCATTGCATGATCAGCCACGTGAGTAGTGCATGATAGCCACGTGATCAGTGCATGATCAGTCACGTGATCAGTGCATGATCAGTCATGTGACCAGTACATGGTAGCTGCGTGATCATGGCATGATCAGCCACGTGAGCAGTGCATGATAGCCACGTGATCAGTGCATGATCAGACACGTGATCAGTGCATGATCAGTCACGTGATCAGTGCATGATCAGCCACGTGATCAGTGCATGATCAGGCACGTGATCAGTGCATGTCAGCCACGTGATCAGTGCATGATAGCCACGTGATCAGTGCATGATCAGTCACGTGATCAGTGCATGATCAGTCACGTGATCAGTGCATGATCAGCCACGTGATCAGTGCATGATCAGCCACGTGATCAGTGCATGATCAATTACGTGATCAGTGCATGATCAGTCACGTGACCAGTACATGGTAGCTACGTGATCATTGCATGATCAGCCACGTGATCAGTGCATGATAGCCACGTGATCAGTGCATGATAGCCACGTGATCAGTGCATGATCAGTCACGTGATCGTGTGTGATCAGCCACGTGATCAGTGCATGATATCCACGTGATCAGTGCATGATCAGCCACGTGATCAGTGCATGATAGCCACGTGATCAGTGCATGATCAGTCACGTGATCATGTGTGATCAGCCACGTGATCAGTGCATGATCAGCCACGTGATCAGTGCATGATCAATTACGTGATCAGTGCATGATCAGTCACGTGACAGTGCATGATGCTACGTGATCAGTGCATGATCAGCCACGTGATCAGTGCATGATAGCCACGTGATCAGTGCATGATCAGTCACGTGACAGGTGTGTGATCAGCCACGTGAACAGTGCATGTTCAGCCACGTGATCAGTGCATGATAGCCACGTGATCAGTGCATGATCAGTTACGTGAGCAGTGTATGATCAGCCACGTGATCAGTGCATGGTCAGACACGTGAACAGTGTATGATCAGCCACGTGATCAGTGCATGATATCCAAGTGATCAGTGCATGATCATCACGTGATCAGTGTATGATCAGCCACGTGAACAGTGCATGCTCAGTCACGTGATCTGGGCCTGCTGAGCTGCGTGATTACTGTCTGCTCATCTGCTTGACAATTGCCAGCTGAGCTGCACGATTCCTGCCTGTCATCTGCTTGACAATTGCCAGCTGTGCTGCGTAATTCCTGCCTGCTCAGCTGCTTGATTATTGCCAGCTGAGCAGCATGATTCCTCACACCTGAGTTCCATGATTATTGCCTGCTGACTGTTTGATTCGTGCCTACTCAGCTCTTTGTTTATTGCCTCCAGAGGCACATGATCAGTGTATGATAGCAAACATGATCAGCGCATGATCAGTCACATGATCAGCGCCATTAAGTCACGTGATCACTACATGATAGTCATGTGATCAGTCCATGCTCAGTCACGGTATCAGTGCATGATCAGCCACGTGATCAGTGCATGATCTGTCACATGATTAGTGTATGATCATCCACGTGATCAGTGCATGGGCAGTCATGTGATCAGTGCATGATATAGACGTGATCAGTGCATGATCAGTCTCGTGATCAGTGCATGATAGCCACGTGATCAGTGCATGATCAGTCACCTGATGGGTGTATGATCATTCACGTGACCTGTACATGGTAGCTACATGATCATTGCATGATCAGCCACGTGAGTAGTGCATGATAGCCACGTGATCACTGCATGATCAGTCACGTGATCAGTGCATGATCAGTCATGTGACCAGTACATGGTAGCTGCGTGATCATGGCATGATCAGCCACGTGAGCAGTGCATGATAGCCACGTGATCAGTGCATGATCAGTCACGTGATCAGTGCATGATCAGTCACGTGATCAGTGCATGATCAGCCACGTGATCAGTGCATGATCAGCCACGTGATCAGTGCATGATCAGCCACGTGATCAGTGCATGATCAGTCACGTGATCAGTGCATGATCAGCCACGTGATCAGTGCATGATAGCCACGTGATCAGTGCATGATCAGTCACGTGATCAGTGCATGATCAGTCACGTGATCAGTGCATGGTAGCTACGTGATCATGCATGATCAGCCACGTGATCAGTGCATGATAGCCACGTGATCAGTGCATGATCAGTCACGTGATCAGTGCATGATCAGTCACGTGATCAGTGCATGATCAGCCACGTGATCAGTGCATGATCAGTCACGTGATCAGTGCATGATCAGTCACGTGATCAGTGCATGATAGCACGTGATCAGTGCATGATCAGCACGTGATCAGTGCATGATAGCCACGTGATCAGTGCATGATCAGTCACGTGATCAGTGCATGATCAGTCACGTGACCAGTACATGGTAGCTACGTGATCAGTGCATGATCAGCCACGTGATAGTGCATGATAGCCACGTGATCAGTGCATGATCAGTCACGTGATCAGTGCATGATCAGTCATGTGACCAGTACATGGTAGCTGCGTGATCATGCATGATCAGCCACGTGATCAGTGCATGATAGCCACGTGATCAGTGCATGATCAGTCACGTGATCAGTGCATGATCAGTCACGTGATCAGTGCATGATCAGCCACGTGATCAGTGCATGATCAGGCACGTGATCAGTGTATGTCAGCCACGTGATCAGTGCATGATAGCCACGTGATCAGTGCATGATCAGTCACGTGATCAGTGCATGATCAGTCATGTGATCAGTGCATGATCAGCCACGTGATCAGTGCATGATCAGCCACGTGATCAGTGCATGATCAATTACGTGATCAGTGCATGATCAGTCACGTGACCAGTACATGGTAGCTACGTGATCATTGCATGATCAGCCACGTGATCAGTGCATGATAGCCACGTGATCAGTGCATGATAGCCACGTGATCAGTGCATGATCAGTCATGTGATACGTGTGTGATCAGCCACGTGATCAGTGCATGATATCCACGTGATCAGTGCATGACAGCCACGTGATCAGTGCATGAGAGCCACGTGATCAGTGCATGATCAGTCACGTGATACATGTGTGATCAGCCACGTGATCAGTGCATGATGAGCCACGTGATCAGTGCAGGATCAATTACGTGATCAGTGCATGATCAGTCACGTGACCAGTACATGGTTGCTACGTGATCGTTGCATGATCAGCCACGTGAGCAGAGCATGATAGCCACGTGATCAGTGCATGATCAGTCACGTGATCAGTACATGATCAGTCACGTGAACAGTGCATGATCATTTACGTGATCTGTGCATGATCAGTCACGTGACCAGTATATGGTAGCTACGTGATCATTCCATGACGAGCCACGTGAGCAGTGCATGATAGCCACGTGATGTGTGCATGAGTTACGTGAGCAGAGTATGATCAGCCACGTGATCAGTGCATGAGTGCCACGTGATCAGTGCATGATATGTCACGTGACAGGTGTGTGATCAGCCACGTGAACAGTGCATGTTCAGCCACGTGATCAGTGCATGATAGCCACGTGATCAGTGCATGATCAGTTACGTGAGCAGTGTATGATCAGCCACGTGATCAGTGCATGGTCAGACACGTGAACAGTGTATGATCAGCCACGTGATCAGTGCATGATATCCAAGTGATCAGTGCATGATCATCACGTGATCAGTGTATGATCAGCCACGTGAACAGTGCATGCTCAGTCACGTGATCTGGGCCTGCTGAGCTGCGTGATTACTGTCTGCTCATCTGCTTGACAATTGCCAGCTGAGCTGCACGATTCCTGCCTGTCATCTGCTTGACAATTGCCAGCTGTGCTGCGTAATTCCTGCCTGCTCAGCTGCTTGATTATTGCCAGCTGAGCAGCATGATTCCTCACACCTGAGTTCCATGATTATTGCCTGCTGACTGTTTGATTCGTGCCTACTCAGCTCTTTGTTTATTGCCTCCAGAGGCACATGATCAGTGTATGATAGCAAACATGATCAGCGCATGATCAGTCACATGATCAGCGCCATTAAGTCACGTGATCACTACATGATAGTCATGTGATCAGTCCATGCTCAGTCACGGTATCAGTGCATGATCAGCCACGTGATCAGTGCATGATCTGTCACATGATTAGTGTATGATCATCCACGTGATCAGTGCATGGGCAGTCATGTGATCAGTGCATGATATAGACGTGATCAGTGCATGATCAGTCTCGTGATCAGTGCATGATAGCCACGTGATCAGTGCATGATCAGTCACCTGATGGGTGTATGATCATTCACGTGACCTGTACATGGTAGCTACATGATCATTGCATGATCAGCCACGTGAGTAGTGCATGATAGCCACGTGATCACTGCATGATCAGTCACGTGATCAGTGCATGATCAGTCATGTGACCAGTACATGGTAGCTGCGTGATCATGGCATGATCAGCCACGTGAGCAGTGCATGATAGCCACGTGATCAGTGCATGATCAGTCACGTGATCAGTGCATGATCAGTCACGTGATCAGTGCATGATCAGCCACGTGATCAGTGCATGATCAGTCACGTGATCAGTGCATGATCAGCCACGTGATCAGTGCATGATCAGTCACGTGATCAGTGCATGATCAGCCACGTGATCAGTGCATGATCAGCCACGTGATCAGTGCATGATCAGTCACGTGATCAGTGCATGATCAGTCACGTGATCAGTACATGGTAGCTGCGTGATCATGCATGATCAGCCACGTGATCAGTGCATGATAGCCACGTGATCAGTGCATGATCAGTCACGTGATCAGTGCATGATCAGTCACGTGATCAGTGCATGATCAGCCACGTGATCAGTGCATGATCAGTCACGTGATCAGTGCATGATCAGTCACGTGATCAGTGCATGATAGCCACGTGATCAGTGCATGATCAGCACGTGATCAGTGCATGATAGCCACGTGATCAGTGCATGATCAGTCACGTGATCAGTGCATGATCATTCACGTGACCAGTACATGGTAGCTACATGATCAGTGCATGATCAGCCACGTGTAGTGCATGATAGCCACGTGATCAGTGCATGATCAGTCACGTGATCAGTGCATGATCAGTCATGTGACCAGTACATGGTAGCTGCGTGATCATGCATGATCAGCCACGTGATCAGTGCATGATAGCCACGTGATCAGTGCATGATCAGACACGTGATCAGTGCATGATCAGTCACGTGATCAGTGCATGATCAGCCACGTGATCAGTGCATGATCAGGCACGTGATCAGTGTATGTCAGCCAAGTGATCAGTGCATGATAGCCACGTGATCAGTGCATGATCAGTCACGTGATCAGTGCAT
This sequence comes from Bos javanicus, assembly GCF_032452875.1. Taxonomy (NCBI): domain Eukaryota; kingdom Metazoa; phylum Chordata; class Mammalia; order Artiodactyla; family Bovidae; genus Bos; species Bos javanicus. Next base: position 676,678 of record NW_026893611.1, on the reverse strand, counting down.
GATCAGTCATGTGATCAGTGCATGATCAGCCACGTGATCAGTGCATGATCAGCCACGTGATCAGTGCATGATCAATTACGTGATCAGTGCATGATCAGTCACGTGACCAGTACATGGTAGCTACGTGATCATTGCATGATCAGCCACGTGATCAGTGCATGATAGCCACGTGATCAGTGCATGATAGCCACGTGATCAGTGCATGATCAGTCATGTGATACGTGTGTGATCAGCCACGTGATCAGTGCATGATATCCACGTGATCAGTGCATGACAGCCACGTGATCAGTGCATGAGAGCCACGTGATCAGTGCATGATCAGTCACGTGATACATGTGTGATCAGCCACGTGATCAGTGCATGATGAGCCACGTGATCAGTGCATGATCAATTACGTGATCAGTGCATGATCAGTCACGTGACCAGTACATGGTTGCTACGTGATCGTTGCATGATCAGCCACGTGAGCAGAGCATGATAGCCACGTGATCAGTGCATGATCAGTCACGTGATCAGTACATGATCAGTCACGTGAACAGTGCATGATCATTTACGTGATCTGTGCATGATCAGTCACGTGACCAGTATATGGTTGCTACGTGATCATTCCATGACGAGCCACGTGAGCAGTGCATGATAGCCACGTGATGTGTGCATGAGTTACGTGAGCAGAGTATGATCAGCCACGTGATCAGTGCATGAGTGCCACGTGATCAGTGCATGATATGTCACGTGACAGGTGTGTGATCAGCCACGTGAACAGTGCATGTTCAGCCACGTGATCAGTGCATGATAGCCACGTGATCAGTGCATGATCAGTTACGTGAGCAGTGTATGATCAGCCACGTGATCAGTGCATGGTCAGACACGTGAACAGTGTATGATCAGCCACGTGATCAGTGCATGATATCCAAGTGATCAGTGCATGATCATCACGTGATCAGTGTATGATCAGCCACGTGAACAGTGCATGCTCAGTCACGTGATCTGGGCCTGCTGAGCTGCGTGATTACTGTCTGCTCATCTGCTTGACAATTGCCAGCTGAGCTGCACGATTCCTGCCTGTCATCTGCTTGACAATTGCCAGCTGTGCTGCGTAATTCCTGCCTGCTCAGCTGCTTGATTATTGCCAGCTGAGCAGCATGATTCCTCACACCTGAGTTCCATGATTATTGCCTGCTGACTGTTTGATTCGTGCCTACTCAGCTCTTTGTTTATTGCCTCCAGAGGCACATGATCAGTGTATGATAGCAAACATGATCAGCGCATGATCAGTCACATGATCAGCGCCATTAAGTCACGTGATCACTACATGATAGTCATGTGATCAGTCCATGCTCAGTCACGGTATCAGTGCATGATCAGCCACGTGATCAGTGCATGATCTGTCACATGATTAGTGTATGATCATCCACGTGATCAGTGCATGGCAGTCATGTGATCAGTGCATGATATAGACGTGATCAGTGCATGATCAGTCACGTGATCAGTGCATGATCAGTCACGTGATCAGTGCATGATAGCTACGTGATCATGCATGATCAGCCACGTGATCAGTGCATGATAGCCACGTGATCAGTGCATGATCAGCCACGTGATCAGTGCATGATCAGTCACGTGATCAGTGCATGATCAGTCACGTGATCAGTGCATGATCAGTCACGTGATCAGTGCATGATCAGCCACGTGATCAGTGCATGATCAGCCACGTGATCAGTGCATGATCAGCCACGTGATCAGTGCATGATAGCCACGTGATCAGTGCATGATCAGTCACGTGATCAGTGCATGATCAGCCACGTGATCAGTGCATGATAGCCACGTGATCAGTGCATGATCAGCCACGTGATCAGTGCATGATAGCCACGTGATCAGTGCATGATCAGTCACGTGATCATGTGTGATCAGCCACGTGATCAGTGCATGATCAGCCACGTGATCAGTGCATGATCAATTACGTGATCAGTGCATGATCAGTCACGTGATCAGTGCATGATCAGTCACGTGACCAGTACATGGTAGCTACGTGATCAGTGCATGATCAGCCACGTGATCAGTGCATGATAGCCACGTGATCAGTGCATGATCAGTCACGTGATCAGTGCATGATCAGTCACGTGATCAGTGCATGATAGCTACGTGATCATGCATGATCAGCCACGTGATCAGTGCATGATAGCCACGTGATCAGTGCATGATCAGTCACGTGATCAGTGCATGATCAGTCACGTGATCAGTGCATGATCAGCCACGTGATCAGTGCATGATCAGCCACGTGATCAGTGCATGATCAGCCACGTGATCAGTGCATGATAGCCACGTGATCAGTGCATGATCAGTCACGTGATCAGTGCATGATCAGTCACGTGATCAGTGCATGATCAGCCACGTGATCAGTGCATGATCATTACGTGATCAGTGCATGATCAGTCACGTGATCAGTGCATGATAGCTACGTGATCAGTGCATGATCAGCCACGTGATCAGTGCATGATAGCCACGTGATCAGTGCATGATAGCCACGTGATCAGTGCATGATCAGTCACGTGATCGTGTGTGATCAGCCACGTGATCAGTGCATGATATCCACGTGATCAGTGCATGATCAGCCACGTGATCAGTGCATGATAGCCACGTGATCAGTGCATGATCAGTCACGTGATCATGTGTGATCAGCCACGTGATCAGTGCATGATCAGCCACGTGATCAGTGCATGATCAATTACGTGATCAGTGCATGATCAGTCACGTGATCAGTGCATGATTGCTACGTGATCAGTGCATGATCAGCCACGTGATCAGTGCATGATAGCCACGTGATCAGTGCATGATCAGTCACGTGATCAGTGCATGATAGCTACGTGATCAGTGCATGATCAGCCACGTGATCAGTGCATGATAGCCACGTGATCAGTGCATGATCAGTCACCTGATCAGTGTATGATCATTCACGTGACCAGTACATGGTAGCTACATGATCATTGCATGATCAGCCACGTGATAGTGCATGATAGCCACGTGATCAGTGCATGATCAGTCACGTGATCAGTGCATGATCAGTCATGTGATCAGTACATGGTAGCTGCGTGATCATGCATGATCAGCCACGTGATCAGTGCATGATAGCCACGTGATCAGTGCATGATCAGACACGTGATCAGTGCATGATCAGTCACGTGATCAGTGCATGATCAGCCACGTGATCAGTGCATGATCAGTCACGTGATCAGTGCATGATCAGCCACGTGATCAGTGCATGATAGCCACGTGATCAGTGCATGATCAGTCACGTGATCAGTGCATGATCAGTTACGTGATCAGTGCATGATCAGCCACGTGATCAGTGCATGATCAGCCACGTGATCAGTGCATGATCAATTACGTGATCAGTGCATGATCAGTCACGTGACCAGTACATGGTAGCTACGTGATCATTGCATGATCAGCCACGTGATCAGTGCATGATAGCCACGTGATCAGTGCATGATAGCCACGTGATCAGTGCATGATCAGTCATGTGATACGTGTGTGATCAGCCACGTGATCAGTGCATGATATCCACGTGATCAGTGCATGACAGCCACGTGATCAGTGCATGATAGCCACGTGATCAGTGCATGATCAGTCACGTGATACATGTGTGATCAGCCACGTGATCAGTGCATGATGAGCCACGTGATCAGTGCAGGATCAATTACGTGATCAGTGCATGATCAGTCACGTGACCAGTACATGGTTGCTACGTGATCGTTGCATGATCAGCCACGTGAGCAGAGCATGATAGCCACGTGATCAGTGCATGATCAGTCACGTGATCAGTACATGATCAGTCACGTGAACAGTGCATGATCATTTACGTGATCTGTGCATGATCAGTCACGTGACCAGTATATGGTAGCTACGTGATCATTCCATGACGAGCCACGTGAGCAGTGCATGATAGCCACGTGATGTGTGCATGAGTTACGTGAGCAGAGTATGATCAGCCACGTGATCAGTGCATGAGTGCCACGTGATCAGTGCATGATATGTCACGTGACAGGTGTGTGATCAGCCACGTGAACAGTGCATGTTCAGCCACGTGATCAGTGCATGATAGCCACGTGATCAGTGCATGATCAGTTACGTGAGCAGTGTATGATCAGCCACGTGATCAGTGCATGGTCAGACACGTGAACAGTGTATGATCAGCCACGTGATCAGTGCATGATATCCAAGTGATCAGTGCATGATCATCACGTGATCAGTGTATGATCAGCCACGTGAACAGTGCATGCTCAGTCACGTGATCTGGGCCTGCTGAGCTGCGTGATTACTGTCTGCTCATCTGCTTGACAATTGCCAGCTGAGCTGCACGATTCCTGCCTGTCATCTGCTTGACAATTGCCAGCTGTGCTGCGTAATTCCTGCCTGCTCAGCTGCTTGATTATTGCCAGCTGAGCAGCATGATTCCTCACAGCTGAGTTCCATGATTATTGCCTGCTGACTGTTTGATTCGTGCCTACTCAGCTCTTTGTTTATTGCCTCCAGAGGCACATGATCAGTGTATGATAGCAAACATGATCAGCGCATGATCAGTCACATGATCAGCGCCATTAAGTCACGTGATCACTACATGATAGTCATGTGATCAGTCCATGCTCAGTCACGGTATCAGTGCATGATCAGCCACGTGATCAGTGCATGATCTGTCACATGATTAGTGTATGATCATCCACGTGATCAGTGCATGGGCAGTCATGTGATCAGTGCATGATATAGACGTGATCAGTGCATGATCAGTCTCGTGATCAGTGCATGATAGCCACGTGATCAGTGCATGATCAGTCACCTGATGGGTGTATGATCATTCACGTGACCTGTACATGGTAGCTACATGATCATTGCATGATCAGCCACGTGAGTAGTGCATGATAGCCACGTGATCACTGCATGATCAGTCACGTGATCAGTGCATGATCAGTCATGTGACCAGTACATGGTAGCTGCGTGATCATGGCATGATCAGCCACGTGAGCAGTGCATGATAGCCACGTGATCAGTGCATGATCAGTCACGTGATCAGTGCATGATCAGTCACGTGATCAGTGCATGATCAGCCACGTGATCAGTGCATGATCAGGCACGTGATCAGTGTATGTCAGCCACGTGATCAGTGCATGATAGCCACGTGATCAGTGCATGATCAGTCACGTGATCAGTGCATGATCAGTCACGTGATCAGTGCATGATCAGCCACGTGATCAGTGCATGATCAGCCACGTGATCAGTGCATGATCAATTACGTGATCAGTGCATGATCAGTCACGTGATCAGTGCATGATAGCTACGTGATCAGTGCATGATCAGTCACGTGATCAGTGCATGATCAGTCACGTGATCAGTGCATGATCAGCCACGTGATCAGTGCATGATCAGCCACGTGATCAGTGCATGATCAGTCACGTGATCAGTGCATGATCAGTCACGTGATCAGTGCATGATAGCTACGTGATCAGTGCATGATCAGCCACGTGATCAGTGCATGATAGCCACGTGATCAGTGCATGATAGCCACGTGATCAGTGCATGATCAGTCACGTGATCAGTGCATGATCAGTCACGTGATCAGTGCATGATAGCTGCGTGATCATGCATGATCAGCCACGTGATCAGTGCATGATAGCCACGTGATCAGTGCATGATCAGTCACGTGATCAGTGCATGATCAGTCACGTGATCAGTGCATGATCAGCCACGTGATCAGTGCATGATCAGCACGTGATCAGTGCATGATCAGCCACGTGATCAGTGCATGATAGCCACGTGATCAGTGCATGATCAGTCACGTGATCAGTGCATGATCAGTCACGTGATCAGTGCATGATCAGCCACGTGATCAGTGCATGATCAGCCACGTGATCAGTGCATGATCAATTACGTGATCAGTGCATGATCAGTCACGTGATCAGTGCATGGTAGCTACGTGATCATTGCATGATCAGCCACGTGATCAGTGCATGATAGCCACGTGATCAGTGCATGATAGCCACGTGATCAGTGCATGATCAGTCACGTGATCGTGTCATGATCAGCCACGTGATCAGTGCATGATAGCCACGTGATCAGTGCATGATCAGCCACGTGATCAGTGCATGATCAGCCACGTGATCAGTGCATGATCAGTCACGTGATCAGTGTGATCAGCCACGTGATCAGTGCATGATCAGTCACGTGATCAGTGCATGATTGCTACGTGATCAGTGCATGATCAGCCACGTGATCAGTGCATGATAGCCACGTGATCAGTGCATGATCAGTCACGTGATCAGTGCATGATCAGTCACGTGATCAGTGCATGATCAGTTACGTGATCAGTGCATGATCAGTCACGTGACCAGTGCATGTTGCTACGTGATCATTGCATGATCAGCCACGTGATCAGTGCATGATGCCACGTGATCAGTGCATGATAGTCACGTGACAGTGTGTGATCAGCCACGTGATCAGTGCATGATCAGCCACGTGATCAGTGCATGATAGCCACGTGATCAGTGCATGATCAGTTACGTGAGCAGTGTATGATCAGCCACGTGATCAGTGCATGGTCAGACACGTGAACAGTGTATGATCAGCCACGTGATCAGTGCATGATATCCAAGTGATCAGTGCATGATCAGTCACGTGATCAGTGTATGATCAGCCACGTGAACAGTGCATGCTCAGTCACGTGATCAGGGCCTGCTGAGCTGCGTGATTACTGTCTGCTCATCTGCTTGACAATTGCCAGCTGAGCTGCACGATTCCTGCCTGTCATCTGCTTGACAATTGCCAGCTGTGCTGCGTAATTCCTGCCTGCTCAGCTGCTTGATTATTGCCAGCTGAGCAGCATGATTCCTCACAGCTGAGTTCCATGATTATTGCCTGCTGACTGTTTGATTCGTGCCTACTCAGCTCTTTGTTTATTGCCTCCAGAGGCACATGATCAGTGTATGATAGCAAACATGATCAGCGCATGATCAGTCACATGATCAGCGCCATTAAGTCACGTGATCACTACATGATAGTCATGTGATCAGTCCATGCTCAGTCACGGTATCAGTGCATGATCAGCCACGTGATCAGTGCATGATCAGCCACGTGATCAGTGCATGATCAGCCACGTGATCAGTGCATGATCAGTCACGTGATCAGTGCATGATCAGGCACGTGATCAGTGCATGATCAGCCACGTGATCAGTGCATGATAGCCACGTGATCAGTGCATGATCAGTCACCTGATGGGTGTATGATCAGTCACGTGACCAGTACATGGTAGCTACATGATCATTGCATGATCAGCCACGTGAGTAGTGCATGATAGCCACGTGATCAGTGCATGATCAGTCACGTGATCAGTGCATGATCAGTCATGTGATCAGTGCATGATCAGGCACGTGATCAGTGCATGATCAGCCACGTGATCAGTGCATGATAGCCACGTGATCAGTGCATGATCAGTCACGTGATCAGTGCATGATCAGTCACGTGATCAGTGCATGATCAGTCACGTGATCAGTGCATGATCAGCCACGTGATCAGTGCATGATCAGTCACGTGATCAGTGCATGATCAGTCACGTGATCAGTGCATGATAGCCACGTGATCAGTGCATGATCAGCCACGTGATCAGTGCATGATAGCCACGTGATCAGTGCATGATCAGTCACGTGATCAGTGCATGATCAGTCACGTGATCAGTGCATGATCAGTCACGTGATCAGTGCATGATCAGTTACGTGATCAGTGCATGATCAGTCACGTGATCAGTGCATGATAGCACGTGATCAGTGCATGATCAGCCACGTGATCAGTGCATGATAGCCACGTGATCAGTGCATGATCAGTCACGTGATCAGTGCATGATCAGCCACGTGATCAGTGCATGATCAGTCACGTGATCAGTGCATGATAGACGTGATCAGTGCATGATCAGTCACGTGATCAGTGCATGATCAGCCACGTGATCAGTGCATGATAGCCACGTGATCAGTGCATGATAGCCACGTGATCAGTGCATGATCAGTCACGTGATCAGTGCATGATCAGCCACGTGATCAGTGCATGATAGCCACGTGATCAGTGCATGATCATCACGTGATCAGTGCATGATCAGTCACGTGATCAGTGCATGATCAGCCACGTGATCAGTGCATGATCAGCCACGTGATCAGTGCATGATCAGCCACGTGATCAGTGCATGATCAGTCACGTGATCAGTGCATGATCAGTCACGTGATCAGTGCATGATCATTTACGTGATCAGTGCATGATCAGTCACGTGACCAGTATATGGTAGCTACGTGATCATTCCATGACAGCCACGTGAGCAGTGCATGATAGCCACGTGATCAGTGCATGATCAGTTACGTGAGCAGTGTATGATCAGCCACGTGATCAGTGCATGAGTGCCACGTGATCAGTGCATGATAGTCACGTGACAGTGTGTGATCAGCCACGTGATCAGTGCATGATCAGCCACGTGATCAGTGCATGATCAGTCACGTGATCAGTGTATGATCAGCCACGTGATCAGTGCATGATAGCAAGTGATCAGTGCATGATCAATCACGTGATCAGTGTATGATCAGCCACGTGAACAGTGCATGCTCAGTCACGTGATCTGGGCCTGCTGAGCTGCGTGATTACTGTCTGCTCATCTGCTTGACAATTGCCAGCTGAGCTGCACGATTCCTGCCTGTCATCTGCTTGACAATTGCCAGCTGTGCTGCGTAATTCCTGCCTGCTCAGCTGCTTGATTATTGCCAGCTGAGCAGCATGATTCCTCACAGCTGAGTTCCATGATTATTGCCTGCTGACTGTTTGATTCGTGCCTACTCAGCTCTTTGTTTATTGCCTCCAGAGGCACATGATCAGTGTATGATAGCAAACATGATCAGCGCATGATCAGTCACATGATCAGCGCCATTAAGTCACGTGATCACTACATGATAGTCATGTGATCAGTCCATGCTCAGTCACGGTATCAGTGCATGATCAGCCACGTGATCAGTGCATGATCAGCCACATGATCAGTGCATGATCATCACGTGATCAGTGCATGATCAGTCACGTGATCAGTGCATGATAGCTACGTGATCAGTGCATGATCAGCCACGTGATCAGTGCATGATAGCCACGTGATCAGTGCATGATCAGTCACGTGATCAGTGCATGATCATTCACGTGATCGTGTATGATCAGCCACGTGATCAGTGCATGATCAGCCACGTGATCAGTGCATGATAGCCACGTGATCAGTGCATGATCAGTCACGTGATCAGTGCATGATCAGTCACGTGATCAGTGCATGATCAGCCACGTGATCAGTGCATGATCAGCCACGTGATCAGTGCATGATCAGCCACGTGATCAGTGCATGATCAGTCACGTGATAGTGCATGATAGCCACGTGATCAGTGCATGATCAGCCACGTGATCAGTGCATGATAGCCACGTGATCAGTGCATGATAGCCACGTGATCAGTGCATGATCAGTCACGTGATCATGTGTGATCAGCCACGTGATCAGTGCATGATGAGCCACGTGATCAGTGCATGATCAATTACGTGATCAGTGCATGATCAGTCACGTGACCAGTACATGGTTGCTACGTGATCAGTGCATGATCAGCCACGTGATCAGTGCATGATAGCCACGTGATCAGTGCATGATCAGTCACGTGATCAGTATATGGTAGCTACGTGATCATTGCATGACAGCCACGTGATCAGTGCATGATAGCCACGTGATGTGCATGATCAGTTACGTGAGCAGAGTATGATCAGCCACGTGATCAGTGCATGAGTGCCACGTGATCAGTGCATGATATGTCACGTGACAGGTGTGTGATCAGCCACGTGAACAGTGCATGTTCAGCCACGTGATCAGTGCATGATAGCCACGTGATCAGTGCATGATCAGTTACGTGAGCAGTGTATGATCAGCCACGTGATCAGTGCATGGTCAGACACGTGAACAGTGTATGATCAGCCACGTGATCAGTGCATGATATCCACGTGATCAGTGCATGATCATCACGTGATCAGTGTATGATCAGCCACGTGAACAGTGCATGCTCAGTCACGTGATCAGGGCCTGCTGAGCTGCGTGATTACTGTCTGCTCATCTGCTTGACAATTGCCAGCTGAGCTGCACGATTCCTGCCTGTCATCTGCTTGACAATTGCCAGCTGTGCTGCGTAATTCCTGCCTGCTCAGCTGCTTGATTATTGCCAGCTGAGCAGCATGATTCCTCACAGCTGAGTTCCATGATTATTGCCTGCTGACTGTTTGATTCGTGCCTACTCAGCTCTTTGTTTATTGCCTCCAGAGGCACATGATCAGTGTATGATAGCAAACATGATCAGCGCATGATCAGTCACATGATCAGCGCCATTAAGTCACGTGATCACTACATGATAGTCATGTGATCAGTCCATGCTCAGTCACGGTATCAGTGCATGATCAGCCACGTGATCAGTGCATGATCAGCCACGTGATCAGTGCATGATAGCCATGTGATCAGTGCATGATCAGTCACGTGATCAGTGCATGATCAGTCACGTGATCAGTGCATGATCAGCCACGTGATCAGTGCATGATCATCACCTGATGGGTGTATGATCAGTCACGTGACCAGTACATGGTAGCTACATGATCATTGCATGATCAGCCACGTGAGTAGTGCATGATAGCCACGTGATCAGTGCATGATCAGTCACGTGATCAGTGCATGATCAGTCATGTGATCAGTGCATGATCAGGCACGTGATCAGTGCATGATCAGCCACGTGATCAGTGCATGATAGCCACGTGATCAGTGCATGATCAGTCACGTGATCAGTGCATGATCAGTCACGTGATCAGTGCATGATCAGCCACGTGATCAGTGCATGATCAGCCACGTGATCAGTGCATGATCAGTCACGTGATCAGTGCATGATCAGCCACGTGATCAGTGCATGATCAGTCACGTGATCAGTGCATGATCAGCCACGTGATCAGTGCATGATCAGCCACGTGATCAGTGCATGATCAGTCACGTGATCAGTGCATGATCAGTTACGTGATCAGTGCATGATCAGCCACGTGATCAGTGCATGATCAGCCACGTGATCAGTGCATGATCAGCCACGTGATCAGTGCATGATCAGCCACGTGATCAGTGCATGATCAGTCACGTGATCAGTGTATGATCAGCCACGTGAACAGTGCATGCTCAGTCACGTGATCAGGGCCTGCTGAGCTGCGTGATTACTGTCTGCTCATCTGCTTGACAATTGCCAGCTGAGCTGCACGATTCCTGCCTGTCATCTGCTTGACAATTGCCAGCTGTGCTGCGTAATTCCTGCCTGCTCAGCTGCTTGATTATTGCCAGCTGAGCAGCATGATTCCTCACAGCTGAGTTCCATGATTATTGCCTGCTGACTGTTTGATTCGTGCCTACTCAGCTCTTTGTTTATTGCCTCCAGAGGCACATGATCAGTGTATGATAGCAAACATGATCAGTGCATGATCAGTCACATGATCAGTGCATGATAGGTACGTGATCAGTGCATGATCAGCCACGTGATCAGTGCATGATCAGCCACGTGATCAGTGCATGATCAGCCACGTGATCAGTGCATGATCAGTCACGTGATCAGTGCATGATCAGCCACGTGATCAGTGCATGATCAGCCACGTGATCAGTGCATGATCAGTCACGTGATCAGTGCATGATCAGTCACGTGATCAGTGCATGGTAGCTACGTGATCATTGCATGATCAGCCACGTGATCAGTGCATGATAGCCACGTGATCAGTGCATGATAGCCACGTGATCAGTGCATGATCAGTCATGTGATCAGTGTGTGATCAGCCACGTGATCAGTGCATGATATCCACGTGATCAGTGCATGACAGCCACGTGATCAGTGCATGATCAGCCACGTGATCAGTGCATGATCAGTCACGTGATACATGTGTGATCAGCCACGTGATCAGTGCATGATGAGCCACGTGATCAGTGCAGGATCAATTACGTGATCAGTGCATGATCAGTCACGTGACCAGTACATGGTTGCTACGTGATCGTTGCATGATCAGCCACGTGAGCAGTGCATGATAGCCACGTGATCAGTGCATGATCAGTCACGTGATCAGTACATGATCAGTCACGTGAACAGTGCATGATCATTTACGTGATCTGTGCATGATCAGTCACGTGACCAGTATATGGTAGCTACGTGATCATTCCATGACGAGCCACGTGAGCAGTGCATGATAGCCACGTGATGTGTGCATGATCAGTTACGTGAGCAGAGTATGATCAGCCACGTGATCAGTGCATGAGTGCCACGTGATCAGTGCATGATATGTCACGTGACAGGTGTGTGATCAGCCACGTGAACAGTGCATGTTCAGCCACGTGATCAGTGCATGATAGCCACGTGATCAGTGCATGATCAGTTACGTGAGCAGTGTATGATCAGCCACGTGATCAGTGCATGGTCAGACACGTGAACAGTGTATGATCAGCCACGTGATCAGTGCATGATATCCAAGTGATCAGTGCATGATCATCACGTGATCAGTGTATGATCAGCCACGTGAACAGTGCATGCTCAGTCACGTGATCAGGGCCTGCTGAGCTGCGTGATTACTGTCTGCTCATCTGCTTGACAATTGCCAGCTGAGCTGCACGATTCCTGCCTGTCATCTGCTTGACAATTGCCAGCTGTGCTGCGTAATTCCTGCCTGCTCAGCTGCTTGATTATTGCCAGCTGAGCAGCATGATTCCTCACAGCTGAGTTCCATGATTATTGCCTGCTGACTGTTTGATTCGTGCCTACTCAGCTCTTTGTTTATTGCCTCCAGAGGCACATGATCAGTGTATGATAGCAAACATGATCAGCGCATGATCAGTCACATGATCAGCGCCATTAAGTCACGTGATCACTACATGATAGTCATGTGATCAGTCCATGCTCAGTCACGGTATCAGTGCATGATCAGCCACGTGATCAGTGCATGATCAGCCACGTGATCAGTGCATGATCAGCCACGTGATCAGTGCATGATCAGTCACGTGATCAGTGCATGATCAGGCACGTGATCAGTGCATGATCAGCCACGTGATCAGTGCATGATAGCCACGTGATCAGTGCATGATCAGTCACCTGATGGGTGTATGATCAGTCACGTGACTGTACATGGTAGCTACATGATCATTGCATGATCAGCCACGTGAGTAGTGCATGATAGCCACGTGATCAGTGCATGATCAGTCACGTGATCAGTGCATGATCAGTCATGTGATCAGTGCATGATCAGGCACGTGATCAGTGCATGATCAGCCACGTGATCAGTGCATGATAGCCACGTGATCAGTGCATGATCAGTCACGTGATCAGTGCATGATCAGTCACGTGATCAGTGCATGATCAGCCACGTGATCAGTGCATGATCAGCCACGTGATCAGTGCATGATCAGTCACGTGATCAGTGCATGATCAGTCACGTGATCAGTGCATGATAGCTACGTGATCAGTGCATGATCAGCCACGTGATCAGTGCATGATAGCCACGTGATCAGTGCATGATCAGTCACGTGATCAGTGCATGATCAGTCACGTGATCAGTGCATGATCAGTCACGTGATCAGTGCATGATCAGCCACGTGATCAGTGCATGATCAGTCACGTGATCAGTGCATGATAGCCACGTGATCAGTGCATGATCAGCCACGTGATCAGTGCATGATAGCCACGTGATCAGTGCATGATCAGTCACGTGATCAGTGCATGATCAGCCACGTGATCAGTGCATGATCAGTCACGTGATCAGTGCATGATCAGCCACGTGATCAGTGCATGATCAGCCACGTGATCAGTGCATGATCAGCCACGTGATCAGTGCATGATCAGCCACGTGATCAGTGCATGATCAGTCACGTGATCAGTGCATGATCAGTCACGTGATCAGTGCATGATCAGCCACGTGATCAGTGCATGATCAGTCACGTGATCAGTATATGGTAGCTACGTGATCATTCATGATCAGCCACGTGATCAGTGCATGATAGCCACGTGATCAGTGCATGATCAGTCACGTGATCAGTGTATGATCAGCCACGTGATCAGTGCATGATGCCACGTGATCAGTGCATGATAGTCACGTGATCAGTGTATGATCAGCCACGTGATCAGTGCATGATCAGCCACGTGATCAGTGCATGATAGCCACGTGATCAGTGCATGATCAGTCACGTGATCAGTGCATGATCAGCCACGTGATCAGTGCATGATCAGTCACGTGATCAGTGCATGATCAGTCACGTGATCAGTGCATGATAGCTACATGATCAGTGCATGATCAGCCACGTGATCAGTGCATGATAGCCACGTGATCAGTGCATGATCAGTCACGTGATCAGTGCATGATCAGTCATGTGATCAGTGCATGATCAGCCACGTGATCAGTGCATGATAGCCACGTGATCAGTGCATGATCAGTCACGTGATCAGTGCATGATCAGTCACGTGATCAGTGCATGATCAGCCACGTGATCAGTGCATGATCAGTCACGTGATCAGTGCATGATCAGTCACGTGATCAGTGCATGATCAGCCACGTGATCAGTGCATGATAGCCACGTGATCAGTGCATGATCAGTCACGTGATCAGTGTGATCAGCCACGTGATCAGTGCATGATCAGCCACGTGATCAGTGCATGATCAGTCACGTGATCAGTGCATGATCAGTCACGTGATCAGTGCATGGTAGCTACGTGATCAGTGCATGATCAGCCACGTGATCAGTGCATGATAGCCACGTGATCAGTGCATGATCAGTCACGTGATCAGTGCATGATCAGTCACGTGATCAGTGCATGATAGCCACGTGATCAGTGCATGATCAGTCACGTGATCAGTGCATGATCAGTCACGTGATCAGTGCATGATAGCTGCGTGATCATGCATGATCAGCCACGTGATCAGTGCATGATAGCCACGTGATCAGTGCATGATCAGCCACGTGATCAGTGCATGATCAGTCACGTGATCAGTGCATGATCAGCCACGTGATCAGTGCATGATCAGCCACGTGATCAGTGCATGATCAGCCACGTGATCAGTGCATGATCAGCCACGTGATCAGTGCATGATCAGCCACGTGATCAGTGCATGATCAGCCACGTGATCAGTGCATGATCAGTCACGTGATCAGTGCATGATCAGCCACGTGATCAGTGCATGATCAGCCACGTGATCAGTGCATGATCAGCCACGTGATCAGTGCATGATCAGCCACGTGATCAGTGCATGATCAGTCACGTGATCAGTGCATGATCAGTCACGTGATCAGTGCATGATCATTCACGTGATCAGTGCATGATCAGTCACGTGACCAGTATATGGTAGCTACGTGATCATTCCATGACAGCCACGTGAGCAGTGCATGATAGCCACGTGATGTGTGCATGATCAGTCACGTGAGCAGTGTATGATCAGCCACGTGATCAGTGCATGAGCCACGTGATCAGTGCATGATAGTCACGTGACAGTGCATGATCAGCCACGTGATCAGTGCATGATCAGCCACGTGATCAGTGCATGATAGCCACGTGATCAGTGCATGATCAGTTACGTGATCAGTGCATGATCAGCCACGTGATCAGTGCATGATCAGACACGTGATCAGTGTATGATCAGCCACGTGAACAGTGCATGCTCAGTCACGTGATCAGGGCCTGCTGAGCTGCGTGATTACTGTCTGCTCATCTGCTTGACAATTGCCAGCTGAGCTGCACGATTCCTGCCTGTCATCTGCTTGACAATTGCCAGCTGTGCTGCGTAATTCCTGCCTGCTCAGCTGCTTGATTATTGCCAGCTGAGCAGCATGATTCCTCACACCTGAGTTCCATGATTATTGCCTGCTGACTGTTTGATTCGTGCCTACTCAGCTCTTTGTTTATTGCCTCCAGAGGCACATGATCAGTGTATGATAGCAAACATGATCAGCGCATGATCAGTCACATGATCAGCGCCATTAAGTCACGTGATCACTACATGATAGTCATGTGATCAGTCCATGCTCAGTCACGGTATCAGTGCATGATCAGCCACGTGATCAGTGCATGATCAGCCACGTGATCAGTGCATGATCAGTCACGTGATCAGTGCATGATCAGTCACGTGATCAGTGCATGATCAGTCACGTGATCAGTGCATGATCAGACGTGATCAGTGCATGATCAGCCACGTGATCAGTGCATGATCAGTCACCTGATGGGTGTATGATCATTCACGTGACCTGTACATGGTAGCTACATGATCATTGCATGATCAGCCACGTGAGTAGTGCATGATAGCCACGTGATCAGTGCATGATCAGTCACGTGATCAGTGCATGATCAGTCATGTGACCAGTACATGGTAGCTGCGTGATCATGCATGATCAGCCACGTGAGCAGTGCATGATAGCCACGTGATCAGTGCATGATCAGTCACGTGATCAGTGCATGATCAGTCACGTGATCAGTGCATGATCAGCCACGTGATCAGTGCATGATCAGCCACGTGATCAGTGCATGATCAGCCACGTGATCAGTGCATGATAGCCACGTGATCAGTGCATGATCAGTCACGTGATCAGTGCATGATCAGTCACGTGATCAGTGTATGATCAGCCACGTGATCAGTGCATGATCAGTCACGTGATCAGGGCCTGCTGAGCTGCGTGATTACTGTCTGCTCATCTGCTTGACAATTGCCAGCTGAGCTGCACGATTCCTGCCTGTCATCTGCTTGACAATTGCCACCTGTGCTGCGTAATTCCTGCCTGCTCATCTACTTGATTATTGCCAGCTGAGCAGCATGATTTCTCAGAGCTGAGTTCCATGATTATAGCCTGCTGACTGATTCCTGCCTACTCAGCTCTATGTTCATTGCCTCCAGAGGCACATGATCAGTGTATGACACCAAACATGATCAGCACATGATCAGTCACATGATCAGTGCATGATAAGCCACGTGATCAGTGCATGATCAGTTACGTGATCAGTGCATGATCAGTCACGTGATCAGTGCATGGTAGCTGCGTGATCAGTGCATGATCAGCCACGTGATCAGTGCATGATAGCCACGTGATCAGTGCATGATCAGTCACGTGATCAGTGCATGATCAGTCACGTGATCAGTGCATGATCAGTCACGTGATCAGTGCATGATCAATTACGTGATCAGTGCATGATCAGTCACGTGACCAGTGCATGGTAGCTACGTGATCAGTGCATGATCAGCCACGTGATCAGTGCATGATAGCCACGTGATCAGTGCATGATCAGCCACGTGATCAGTGCATGATCAGCCACGTGATCAGTGCATGATCAGTCACGTGATCAGTGCATGATCAGCCACGTGATCAGTGCATGATCAGCCACGTGATCAGTGCATGATAGCCACGTGATCAGTGCATGATCAGTCACGTGATCAGTGCATGATCAGTCACGTGATCAGTGCATGATCAGTCACGTGATCAGTGCATGATCAGCCACGTGATCAGTGCATGATAGCCACGTGATCAGTGCATGATCAGTCACGTGATCAGTGCATGATCAGTCACGTGATCAGTGCATGATCAGCCACGTGATCAGTGCATGATCAGCCACGTGATCAGTGCATGATCAGTCACGTGATCAGTGTGATCAGCCACGTGATCAGTGCATGAGTCACGTGATCAGTGCATGATCAGCCACGTGATCAGTGCATGATCAGTCACGTGATCAGTGCATGATCAGTCACGTGATCAGTGTATGATCAGCCACGTGAACAGTGCATGCTCAGTCACGTGATCATGGCCTGCTGAGCTGCGTGATTACTGTCTGCTCATCTGCTTGACAATTGCCAGCTGAGCTGCACGATTCCTGCCTGTCATCTGCTTGACAATTGCCAGCTGTGCTGCGTAATTCCTGCCTGCTCAGCTGCTTGATTATTGCCAGCTGAGCAGCATGATTCCTCACACCTGAGTTCCATGATTATTGCCTGCTGACTGTTTGATTCGTGCCTACTCAGCTCTTTGTTTATTGCCTCCAGAGGCACATGATCAGTGTATGATAGCAAACATGATCAGCGCATGATCAGTCACATGATCAGCGCCATTAAGTCACGTGATCACTACATGATAGTCATGTGATCAGTCCATGCTCAGTCACGGTATCAGTGCATGATCAGCCACGTGATCAGTGCATGATCAGCCAGTGATCAGTGCATGATAGCCACGTGATCAGTGCATGATCAGTCACGTGATCAGTGCATGATCAGTCACGTGATCAGTGCATGATCAGCCACGTGATCAGTGCATGATCAGTCACCTGATGGGTGTATGATCAGTCACGTGACCAGTACATGGTAGCTACATGATCATTGCATGATCAGCCACGTGAGTAGTGCATGATAGCCACGTGATCAGTGCATGATCAGTCACGTGATCAGTGCATGATCAGTCATGTGATCAGTGCATGATCAGTCACGTGATCAGTGCATGATCAGCCACGTGATCAGTGCATGATAGCCACGTGATCAGTGCATGATCAGCCACGTGATCAGTGCATGATCAGCCACGTGATCAGTGCATGATCAGCCACGTGATCAGTGCATGATCAGCCACGTGATCAGTGCATGATCAGTCACGTGATCAGTGCATGATAGCTGCGTGATCAGTGCATGATCAGCCACGTGATCAGTGCATGATAGCCACGTGATCAGTGCATGATCAGTCACGTGATCAGTGCATGATCAGTCACGTGATCAGTGCATGATCAGTCACGTGATCAGTGCATGATCAGTTACGTGATCAGTGCATGATCAGTCACGTGATCAGTGCATGATAGCTACGTGATCAGTGCATGATCAGCCACGTGATCAGTGCATGATAGCCACGTGATCAGTGCATGATAGCCACGTGATCAGTGCATGATCAGTCACGTGATCAGTGCATGATCAGTCACGTGATCAGTGCATGATCAGTCACGTGATCAGTGCATGATCAGTCACGTGATCAGTGCATGATCAGTCACGTGATCAGTGCATGGCAGCCACGTGATCAGTGCATGATCAGCCACGTGATCAGTGCATGATAGCCACGTGATCAGTGCATGATAGCCACGTGATCAGTGCATGATCAGTCACGTGATCAGTGCATGATCAGCCACGTGATCAGTGCATGATAGCCACGTGATCAGTGCATGATAGCCACGTGATCAGTGCATGATCAGTCACGTGATCAGTGCATGATCAGTCACGTGATCAGTGCATGATCAGCCACGTGATCAGTGCATGATCAGCCACGTGATCAGTGCATGATCAGCCACGTGATCAGTGCATGATCAGTCACGTGATCAGTGCATGATAGCCGTGATCAGTGCATGATCAGCCACGTGATCAGTGCATGATAGCCACGTGATCAGTGCATGATAGCCACGTGATCAGTGCATGATAGCCACGTGATCAGTGCATGATCAGTCACGTGATACATGTGTGATCAGCCACGTGATCAGTGCATGATGAGCCACGTGATCAGTGCATGATCAATTACGTGATCAGTGCATGATCAGTCACGTGACCAGTACATGGTTGCTACGTGATCATTGCATGATCAGCCACGTGAGCAGAGCATGATAGCCACGTGATCAGTGCATGATCAGTCACGTGATCAGTACATGATCAGTCACGTGAACAGTGCATGATCATTTACGTGATCTGTGCATGATCAGTCACGTGACCAGTATATGGTAGCTACGTGATCATTCCATGACGAGCCACGTGAGCAGTGCATGATAGCCACGTGATGTGTGCATGATCAGTTACGTGAGCAGAGTATGATCAGCCACGTGATCAGTGCATGAGTGCCACGTGATCAGTGCATGATATGTCACGTGACAGGTGTGTGATCAGCCACGTGAACAGTGCATGTTCAGCCACGTGATCAGTGCATGATAGCCACGTGATCAGTGCATGATCAGTTACGTGAGCAGTGTATGATCAGCCACGTGATCAGTGCATGGTCAGACACGTGAACAGTGTATGATCAGCCACGTGATCAGTGCATGATATCCAAGTGATCAGTGCATGATCAATCACGTGATCAGTGTATGATCAGCCACGTGAACAGTGCATGCTCAGTCACGTGATCAGGGCCTGCTGAGCTGCGTGATTACTGTCTGCTCATCTGCTTGACAATTGCCAGCTGAGCTGCACGATTCCTGCCTGTCATCTGCTTGACAATTGCCAGCTGTGCTGCGTAATTCCTGCCTGCTCAGCTGCTTGATTATTGCCAGCTGAGCAGCATGATTCCTCACAGCTGAGTTCCATGATTATTGCCTGCTGACTGTTTGATTCGTGCCTACTCAGCTCTTTGTTTATTGCCTCCAGAGGCACATGATCAGTGTATGATAGCAAACATGATCAGCGCATGATCAGTCACATGATCAGCGCCATTAAGTCACGTGATCACTACATGATAGTCATGTGATCAGTCCATGCTCAGTCACGGTATCAGTGCATGATCAGCCACGTGATCAGTGCATGATCTGTCACATGA
This sequence comes from Bos javanicus, assembly GCF_032452875.1. Lineage (NCBI taxonomy): Eukaryota > Metazoa > Chordata > Mammalia > Artiodactyla > Bovidae > Bos > Bos javanicus. The sequence goes on along the minus strand of NW_026893611.1, from coordinate 656,073 downwards.
TTAGTGTATGATCATCCACGTGATCAGTGCATGATCAGTCACGTGATCAGTGCATGATAGCCACGTGATCAGTGCATGATCAGTCACCTGATGGGTGTATGATCATTCACGTGACCTGTACATGGTAGCTACATGATCATTGCATGATCAGCCACGTGAGTAGTGCATGATAGCCACGTGATCAGTGCATGATCAGTCACGTGATCAGTGCATGATCAGTCATGTGACCAGTACATGGTAGCTGCGTGATCAGGCATGATCAGCCACGTGAGCAGTGCATGATAGCCACGTGATCAGTGCATGATCAGACACGTGATCAGTGCATGATCAGTCACGTGATCAGTGCATGATCAGCCACGTGATCAGTGCATGATCAGGCACGTGATCAGTGCATGATCAGCCACGTGATCAGTGCATGATAGCCACGTGATCAGTGCATGATCAGTCACGTGATCAGTGCATGATCAGCCACGTGATCAGTGCATGATCAGTCACGTGATCAGTGCATGATCAGTCACGTGATCAGTGCATGATAGCTACGTGATCAGTGCATGATCAGCCACGTGATCAGTGCATGATAGCCACGTGATCAGTGCATGATCAGTCACGTGATCAGTGTGTGATCAGCCACGTGATCAGTGCATGATAGCCACGTGATCAGTGCATGATAGCCACGTGATCAGTGCATGATCAGTCACGTGATCAGTGCATGATCAGTCACGTGATCAGTGCATGATCAGTCACGTGATCAGTGCATGATCAGCCACGTGATCAGTGCATGATAGCCACGTGATCAGTGCATGATCAGTCACGTGATCAGTGCATGATCAGTCACGTGATCAGTGCATGATCAGCCACGTGATCAGTGCATGATCAGCCACGTGATCAGTGCATGATCAGCCACGTGATCAGTGCATGATCAGCCACGTGATCAGTGCATGATCAGTCACGTGATCAGTGCATGATCAGTCACGTGAACAGTGCATGATCATTTACGTGATCAGTGCATGATCAGTCACGTGACCAGTATATGGTAGCTACGTGATCATTCCATGACGAGCCACGTGAGCAGTGCATGATAGCCACGTGATGTGTGCATGATCAGTTACGTGAGCAGAGTATGATCAGCCACGTGATCAGTGCATGAGTGCCACGTGATCAGTGCATGATATGTCACGTGACAGGTGTGTGATCAGCCACGTGAACAGTGCATGTTCAGCCACGTGATCAGTGCATGATAGCCACGTGATCAGTGCATGATCAGTTACGTGAGCAGTGTATGATCAGCCACGTGATCAGTGCATGGTCAGACACGTGAACAGTGTATGATCAGCCACGTGATCAGTGCATGATATCCAAGTGATCAGTGCATGATCAATCACGTGATCAGTGTATGATCAGCCACGTGAACAGTGCATGCTCAGTCACGTGATCAGGGCCTGCTGAGCTGCGTGATTACTGTCTGCTCATCTGCTTGACAATTGCCAGCTGAGCTGCACGATTCCTGCCTGTCATCTGCTTGACAATTGCCAGCTGTGCTGCGTAATTCCTGCCTGCTCAGCTGCTTGATTATTGCCAGCTGAGCAGCATGATTCCTCACAGCTGAGTTCCATGATTATTGCCTGCTGACTGTTTGATTCGTGCCTACTCAGCTCTTTGTTTATTGCCTCCAGAGGCACATGATCAGTGTATGATAGCAAACATGATCAGCGCATGATCAGTCACATGATCAGCGCCATTAAGTCACGTGATCACTACATGATAGTCATGTGATCAGTCCATGCTCAGTCACGGTATCAGTGCATGATCAGCCACGTGATCAGTGCATGATCAGCCAGTGATCAGTGCATGATAGCCATGTGATCAGTGCATGATCAGTCACGTGATCAGTGCATGATCAGTCACGTGATCAGTGCATGATCAGCCACGTGATCAGTGCATGATCAGTCACCTGATGGGTGTATGATCAGTCACGTGACCAGTACATGGTAGCTACATGATCATTGCATGATCAGCCACGTGAGTAGTGCATGATAGCCACGTGATCAGTGCATGATCAGTCACGTGATCAGTGCATGATCAGTCATGTGATCAGTGCATGATCAGCCACGTGATCAGTGCATGATCAGCCACGTGATCAGTGCATGATAGCCACGTGATCAGTGCATGATCAGTCACGTGATCAGTGCATGATCAGTCACGTGATCAGTGCATGATCAGCCACGTGATCAGTGCATGATCAGCCACGTGATCAGTGCATGATCAATTACGTGATCAGTGCATGATCAGTCACGTGATCAGTGCATGATCAGTCACGTGATCAGTGCATGAAGCTACGTGATCAGTGCATGATCAGCCACGTGATCAGTGCATGATAGCCACGTGATCAGTGCATGATCAGTCACGTGATCAGTGCATGATCAGTCACGTGACCAGTATATGGTATCTGCGTGATCATGCATGATCAGCCACGTGATCAGTGCATGATAGCCACGTGATCAGTGCATGATCAGTCACGTGATCAGTGCATGATCAGCCACGTGATCAGTGCATGATCAGCCACGTGATCAGTGCATGATCAGCCACGTGATCAGTGCATGATCAGTCACGTGATCAGTGTATGATCAGCCACGTGATCAGTGCATGGTCAGACACGTGAACAGTGTATGATCAGCCACGTGATCAGTGCATGATATCCAAGTGATCAGTGCATGATCAATCACGTGATCAGTGTATGATCAGCCACGTGAACAGTGCATGCTCAGTCACGTGATCAGGGCCTGCTGAGCTGCGTGATTACTGTCTGCTCATCTGCTTGACAATTGCCAGCTGAGCTGCACGATTCCTGCCTGTCATCTGCTTGACAATTGCCAGCTGTGCTGCGTAATTCCTGCCTGCTCAGCTGCTTGATTATTGCCAGCTGAGCAGCATGATTCCTCACAGCTGAGTTCCATGATTATTGCCTGCTGACTGTTTGATTCGTGCCTACTCAGCTCTTTGTTTATTGCCTCCAGAGGCACATGATCAGTGTATGATAGCAAACATGATCAGCGCATGATCAGTCACATGATCAGCGCCATTAAGTCACGTGATCACTACATGATAGTCATGTGATCAGTCCATGCTCAGTCACGGTATCAGTGCATGATCAGCCACGTGATCAGTGCATGATCTGTCACATGATTAGTGTATGATCATCCACGTGATCAGTGCATGGGCAGTCATGTGATCAGTGCATGATATAGACGTGATCAGTGCATGATCAGTCACGTGATCAGTGCATGATAGCCACGTGATCAGTGCATGATCAGTCACCTGATGGGTGTATGATCATTCACGTGACCTGTACATGGTAGCTACATGATCATTGCATGATCAGCCACGTGAGTAGTGCATGATAGCCACGTGATCAGTGCATGATCAGTCACGTGATCAGTGCATGATCAGTCATGTGACCAGTACATGGTAGCTGCGTGATCAGGCATGATCAGCCACGTGATCAGTGCATGATAGCCACGTGATCAGTGCATGATCAGTCACGTGATCAGTGCATGATCAGTCACGTGATCAGTGCATGATCAGCCACGTGATCAGTGCATGATCAGCCACGTGATCAGTGCATGATCAGTCACGTGATCAGTGCATGATCAGTCACGTGATCAGTGCATGATAGCCACGTGATCAGTGCATGATCAGCCACGTGATCAGTGCATGATCAGCCACGTGATCAGTGCATGATCAGCCACGTGATCAGTGCATGATCAGTCACGTGATAGTGCATGATCAGCCACGTGATCAGTGCATGATAGCCACGTGATCAGTGCATGATAGCCACGTGATCAGTGCATGATCAGTCACGTGATCAGTGCATGATCAGTCACGTGATCAGTGCATGATCAGTCACGTGATCAGTGCATGATCAGCCACGTGATCAGTGCATGATAGCCACGTGATCAGTGCATGATCAGTCACGTGATCAGTGCATGATCAGTCACGTGATCAGTGCATGATCAGCCACGTGATCAGTGCATGATCAGCCACGTGATCAGTGCATGATCAGCCACGTGATCAGTGCATGATCAGCCACGTGATCAGTGCATGATCAGTCACGTGATCAGTGCATGATCAGTCACGTGATCAGTGCATGATCATTCACGTGATCAGTGCATGATCAGTCACGTGACCAGTATATGGTAGCTACGTGATCATTCCATGACAGCCACGTGATCAGTGCATGATAGCCACGTGATGTGCATGATCAGTTACGTGATCAGTGTATGATCAGCCACGTGATCAGTGCATGAGTGCCACGTGATCAGTGCATGATATGTCACGTGACAGTGTGTGATCAGCCACGTGATCAGTGCATGATCAGCCACGTGATCAGTGCATGATAGCCACGTGATCAGTGCATGATCAGTTACGTGATCAGTGTATGATCAGCCACGTGATCAGTGCATGATATCCAAGTGATCAGTGCATGATCAATCACGTGATCAGTGTATGATCAGCCACGTGAACAGTGCATGCTCAGTCACGTGATCAGGGCCTGCTGAGCTGCGTGATTACTGTCTGCTCATCTGCTTGACAATTGCCAGCTGAGCTGCACGATTCCTGCCTGTCATCTGCTTGACAATTGCCAGCTGTGCTGCGTAATTCCTGCCTGCTCAGCTGCTTGATTATTGCCAGCTGAGCAGCATGATTCCTCACAGCTGAGTTCCATGATTATTGCCTGCTGACTGTTTGATTCGTGCCTACTCAGCTCTTTGTTTATTGCCTCCAGAGGCACATGATCAGTGTATGATAGCAAACATGATCAGCGCATGATCAGTCACATGATCAGCGCCATTAAGTCACGTGATCACTACATGATAGTCATGTGATCAGTCCATGCTCAGTCACGGTATCAGTGCATGATCAGCCACGTGATCAGTGCATGATCTGTCACATGATTAGTGTATGATCATCCACGTGATCAGTGCATGGGCAGTCATGTGATCAGTGCATGATATAGACGTGATCAGTGCATGATCAGTCACGTGATCAGTGCATGATAGCCACGTGATCAGTGCATGATCAGTCACCTGATGGGTGTATGATCATTCACGTGACCTGTACATGGTAGCTACATGATCATTGCATGATCAGCCACGTGAGTAGTGCATGATAGCCACGTGATCAGTGCATGATCAGTCACGTGATCAGTGCATGATCAGTCACGTGATCAGTGCATGATCAGTTACGTGATCAGTGCATGATCAGTCACGTGATCAGTGCATGATAGCCACGTGATCAGTGCATGATCAGCCACGTGATCAGTGCATGATCAGCCACGTGATCAGTGCATGATCAGTCACGTGATCAGTGCATGATCAGTCACGTGATCAGTGCATGATAGCTACGTGATCAGTGCATGATCAGCCACGTGATCAGTGCATGATAGCCACGTGATCAGTGCATGATCAGTCACGTGATCAGTGCATGATCAGCCACGTGATCAGTGCATGATAGCCACGTGATCAGTGCATGATAGCCACGTGATCAGTGCATGATAGCCACGTGATCAGTGCATGATCAGTCACGTGATCAGTGCATGATCAGCCACGTGATCAGTGCATGATCAGTCACGTGATCAGTGCATGATCAATTACGTGATCAGTGCATGATCAGTCACGTGACCAGTGCATGGTAGCTACGTGATCATTGCATGATCAGCCACGTGATCAGTGCATGATAGCCACGTGATCAGTGCATGATCAGTCACGTGATCAGTGCATGATCAGTCACGTGATCAGTGCATGATCATTTACGTGATCAGTGCATGATCAGTCACGTGACCAGTATATGGTAGCTACGTGATCATTGCATGATCAGCCACGTGATCAGTGCATGATAGCCACGTGATCAGTGCATGATCAGTTACGTGAGCAGTGTATGATCAGCCACGTGATCAGTGCATGAGTGCCACGTGATCAGTGCATGATCAGTCACGTGATCAGTGTGTGATCAGCCACGTGATCAGTGCATGATCAGCCACGTGATCAGTGCATGATAGCCACGTGATCAGTGCATGATCAGTTACGTGATCAGTGCATGATCAGCCACGTGATCAGTGCATGATCAGACACGTGATCAGTGCATGATCAGCCACGTGATCAGTGCATGATATCCACGTGATCAGTGCATGATCAGTCACGTGATCAGTGCATGATCAGTCACGTGATCAGTGCATGATCAGCCACGTGATCAGTGCATGATCAGTCACGTGATCAGTGCATGGTAGCTACGTGATCATTGCATGATCAGCCACGTGATCAGTGCATGATAGCCACGTGATCAGTGCATGATAGCCACGTGATCAGTGCATGATCAGTCACGTGATCAGTGCATGATCAGCCACGTGATCAGTGCATGATCAGCACGTGATCAGTATGATCAGCCACGTGATCAGTGCATGATAGCCACGTGATCAGTGCATGATCAGTCACGTGATCAGTGCATGATCAGTCACGTGATCAGTGCATGATCAGCCACGTGATCAGTGCATGATCAGCCACGTGATCAGTGCATGATCAATCACGTGATCAGTGCATGATCAGTCACGTGATCAGTACATGATAGCTACGTGATCAGTGCATGATCAGCCACGTGATCAGTGCATGATAGCCACGTGATCAGTGCATGATCAGCCACGTGATCAGTGCATGATCAGTCACGTGATCAGTGCATGATCAGTCACGTGATCAGTGCATGATCAGCCACGTGATCAGTGCATGATCAGTCATGTATCAGTGCATGATAGCACGTGATCAGTGCATGATCAGTCCGTGATCAGTGCATGATCAGCCACGTGATCAGTGCATGATAGCCACGTGATCAGTGCATGATCAGTCACGTGATCAGTGCATGATCAGCCACGTGATCAGTGCATGATCAGCCACGTGATCAGTGCATGACAATCACGTGATCAGTGCATGATCAGCCACGTGATCAGTGCATGATAGCCACGTGATCAGTGCATGATCAGTCACGTGATCAGTGTATGATCAGCCACGTGAACAGTGCATGCTCAGTCACGTGATCAGGGCCTGCTGAGCTGCGTGATTACTGTCTGCTCATCTGCTTGACAATTGCCAGCTGAGCTGCACGATTCCTGCCTGTCATCTGCTTGACAATTGCCAGCTGTGCTGCATAATTCCTGCCTGCTCAGCTGCTTGATTATTGCCAGCTGAGCAGCATGATTCCTCACAGCTGAGTTCCATGATTATTGCCTGCTGACTGATTCGTGCCTACTCAGCTCTTTGTTCATTGCCTCCAGAGGCACATGATCAGTGTATGATAGCAAACATGATCAGCACATGATCAGTCACATGATCAATGCATGATAAGCCACGTGATCAGTGCATGATCAGTCACGTGATCAGTGCATGATCAGTCACGTGATCAGTGCATGATCAGTGCATGATCAGCCACGTGATCAGTGCATGATAGCCACGTGATCAGTGCATGATCAGTCACGTGATCAGTGCATGATCAGCCACGTGATCAGTGCATGATCAGTCACGTGATCAGTGCATGATCAGTCACGTGATCAGTGCATGATAGCTACGTGATCAGTGCATGATCAGCCACGTGATCAGTGCATGATCAGCCACGTGATCAGTGCATGATCAGTCACGTGATCAGTGCATGATCAGCCACGTGATCAGTGCATGATCAGCCACGTGATCAGTGCATGATCAGCCACGTGATCAGTGCATGATAGCCACGTGATCAGTGCATGATCAGTCACGTGATCAGTGCATGATCAGCCACGTGATCAGTGCATGATCAGTCACGTGATCAGTGCATGATCAGTCACGTGATCAGTGCATGATCAGTCACGTGATCAGTGCATGATCAGCCACGTGATCAGTGCATGATCAGCCACGTGATCAGTGCATGATCAGTCACGTGATCAGTGCATGATAGCCACGTGATCAGTGCATGATCAGCCACGTGATCAGTGCATGATAGCCACGTGATCAGTGCATGATCAGTCACGTGATCAGTGCATGATCAGTCACGTGATCAGTGCATGATCAGCCACGTGATCAGTGCATGATCAGCCACGTGATCAGTGCATGATCATTACGTGATCAGTGCATGATCAGTCACGTGATCAGTGCATGATTGCTACGTGATCAGTGCATGATCAGCCACGTGATCAGTGCATGATAGCCACGTGATCAGTGCATGATCAGTCACGTGATCAGTGCATGATCAGTCACGTGATCAGTGCATGATCAGCCACGTGATCAGTGCATGATCAGTCACGTGATCAGTGCATGGTAGCCACGTGATCAGTGCATGATCAGCCACGTGATCAGTGCATGATAGCCACGTGATCAGTGCATGATCAGTCACGTGATCAGTGCATGATCAGCCACGTGATCAGTGCATGATAGCACGTGATCAGTGCATGATCAGTCACGTGATCAGTGCATGATCAGCCACGTGATCAGTGCATGATCAGCCACGTGATCAGTCATGATCAGCCACGTGATCAGTGCATGATAGCCACGTGATCAGTGCATGATCAGTCACGTGATCAGTGCATGATCAGTCACGTGATCAGTGCATGATCAGCCACGTGATCAGTGCATGATAGCCACGTGATCAGTGCATGATCAGTCACGTGATCAGTGCATGATCAGTCACGTGATCAGTGCATGATCAGCCACGTGATCAGTGCATGATCAGTCACGTGATCAGTGCATGATCAGTCACGTGATCAGTGCATGGTAGCTACGTGATCATTGCATGATCAGCCACGTGATCAGTGCATGATAGCCACGTGATCAGTGCATGATCAGTCACGTGATCAGTGCATGATCAGTCACGTGATCAGTGCATGATCAGTCACGTGATCAGTGCATGATCAGTCACGTGATCAGTGCATGATCAGCTACGTGATCAGTGCATGATCAGCCACGTGATCAGTGCATGATAGCCACGTGATCAGTGCATGATCAGCCACGTGATCAGTGCATGATCAGCCACGTGATCAGTGCATGATCAGCCACGTGATCAGTGCATGATCAGCCACGTGATCAGTGCATGATAGCCACGTGATCAGTGCATGATCAGTCACGTGATCAGTGCATGATCAGCCACGTGATCAGTGCATGATCAGCCACGTGATCAGTGCATGATAGCCACGTGATCAGTGCATGATCAGTCACGTGATCAGTGCATGATCAGTCACGTGATCAGTGCATGATCAGCCACGTGATCAGTGCATGATAGCCACGTGATCAGTGCATGATCAGTCACGTGATCAGTGCATGATCAGTCACGTGATCAGTGCATGATCAGCCACGTGATCAGTGCATGATAGCCACGTGATCAGTGCATGATCAGCCACGTGATCAGTGCATGATCAGTCACGTGATCAGTACATGGTAGCTACGTGATCAGTGCATGATCAGCCACGTGATCAGTGCATGATAGCCACGTGATCAGTGCATGATCAGTCACGTGATCAGTGCATGATCAGCCACGTGATCAGTGCATGATCAGTCACGTGATCAGTGCATGATAGCACGTGATCAGTGCATGATCAGTCACGTGATCAGTGCATGATCAGCCACGTGATCAGTGCATGATCAGTCACGTGATCAGTGCATGATCAGCCACGTGATCAGTGCATGATCAGTCACGTGATCAGTGCATGATCAGCCACGTGATCAGTGCATGATAGCCACGTGATCAGTGCATGATCAGTCACGTGATCAGTGCATGATCAGTCACGTGATCAGTGCATGATCAGCCACGTGATCAGTGCATGATCAGCCACGTGATCAGTGCATGATCAATTACGTGATCAGTGCATGATCAGTCACGTGATCAGTGCATGATAGCTACGTGATCAGTGCATGATCAGCCACGTGATCAGTGCATGATAGCCACGTGATCAGTGCATGATCAGTCACGTGATCAGTGCATGATCAGTCACGTGATCAGTGCATGATAGCCACGTGATCAGTGCATGATCAGTCACGTGATCAGTGCATGATCAGCCACGTGATCAGTGCATGATCAGTCACGTGATCAGTGCATGATCAGTCACGTGATCAGTGCATGATACGTGATCAGTGCATGATCAGCCACGTGATCAGTGCATGATCAGTCACGTGATCAGTGCATGATCAGTCACGTGATCAGTGCATGATCAGCCACGTGATCAGTGCATGATCAGCCACGTGATCAGTGCATGATAGCCACGTGATCAGTGCATGATCAGTCACGTGATCAGTGCATGATCAGGCACGTGATCAGTGCATGATCAGCCACGTGATCAGTGCATGATAGCCACGTGATCAGTGCATGATCAGTCACGTGATCAGTGCATGATCAGTCACGTGATCAGTACATGGTAGCTACGTGATCAGTGCATGATCAGCCACGTGATCAGTGCATGATAGCCACGTGATCAGTGCATGATCAGTCACGTGATCAGTGCATGATCAGTCACGTGATCAGTGCATGATCAGGCACGTGATCAGTGCATGATCAGCCACGTGATCAGTGCATGATAGCCACGTGATCAGTGCATGATCAGTCACGTGATCAGTGCATGATCAGCCACGTGATCAGTGCATGATCAGCCACGTGATCAGTGCATGATCAGCCACGTGATCAGTGCATGATCAGTCACGTGATCAGTGCATGTAGCTACGTGATCAGTGCATGATCAGCCACGTGATCAGTGCATGATAGCCACGTGATCAGTGCATGATCAGTCACGTGATCAGTGCATGATCAGTCACGTGATCAGTGCATGATCAGTCACGTGATCAGTGCATGATCAGCCACGTGATCAGTGCATGATCAGCCACGTGATCAGTGCATGATCAGTCACGTGATCAGTGCATGATAGTCACGTGATCAGTGCATGATCAGCCACGTGATCAGTGCATGATCAGCCACGTGATCAGTGCATGATAGCCACGTGATCAGTGCATGATCAGTCACGTGATCAGTGCATGATCAGCCACGTGATCAGTGCATGTCACACGTGATCAGTGCATGATCAGCCACGTGATCAGTGCATGATCAGTCACGTGATCAGTGCATGATCAGCCACGTGATCAGTGCATGATAGCCACGTGATCAGTGCATGATCAGTCACGTGATCAGTGCATGATCAGTCACGTGATCAGTGCATGATCAGCCACGTGATCAGTGCATGATCAGTCACGTGATCAGTGCATGATCAGTCACGTGATCAGTGCATGATAGCTACGTGATCAGTGCATGATCAGCCACGTGATCAGTGCATGATAGCCACGTGATCAGTGCATGATCAGTCACGTGATCAGTGCATGATCAGCCACGTGATCAGTGCATGTCAGTCATGTATCAGTGCATGATAGCCCGTGATCAGTGCATGATCAGTCACGTGATCAGTGCATGATCAGCCACGTGATCAGTGCATGATCAGCACGTGATCAGTGCATGATCAGCCACGTGATCAGTGCATGATCAGTCACGTGATCAGTGCATGATCAGTCACGTGATCAGTGTATGATCAGCCACGTGAACAGTGCATGCTCAGTCACGTGATCAGGGCCTGCTGAGCTGCGTGATTACTGTCTGCTCATCTGCTTGACAATTGCCAGCTGAGCTGCACGATTCCTGCCTGTCATCTGCTTGACAATTGCCAGCTGTGCTGCGTAATTCCTGCCTGCTCAGCTGCTTGATTATTGCCAGCTGAGCAGCATGATTCCTCACAGCTGAGTTCCATGATTATTGCCTGCTGACTGATTCGTGCCTACTCAGCTCTTTGTTCATTGCCTCCAGAGGCACATGATCAGTGTATGATAGCAAACATGATCAGCGCATGATCAGTCACATGATCAGTGCATGATTAGCCACGTGATCAGTGCATGATCAGTCATGTGATCAGTGCATGATCAGTCACGTGATCAGTGCATGATAGCCACGTGATCAGTGCATGATCAGCCACGTGATCAGTGCATGATAGCCACGTGATCAGTGCATGATCAGTCACGTGATCAGTGCATGATCAGTCAGTGATCAGTGCATGATCAGTCACGTGATCAGTGCATGATAGCTACGTGATCAGTGCATGATCAGCCACGTGATCAGTGCATGATAGCCACGTGATCAGTGCATGATAGCCACGTGATCAGTGCATGATCAGTCACGTGATCAGTGCATGATCAGCCACGTGATCAGTGCATGATAGCCACGTGATCAGTGCATGATCAGTCACGTGATCAGTGCATGATCAGTCACGTGATCAGTGCATGATCAGCCACGTGATCAGTGCATGATCAGCCACGTGATCAGTGCATGATCAGCCACGTGATCAGTGCATGATCAGCCACGTGATCAGTGCATGATCAGTCACGTGATCAGTGCATGATCAGACACGTGATCAGTGCATGATCAGCCACGTGATCAGTGCATGATATCCACGTGATCAGTGCATGATCAGTCACGTGATCAGTGTATGATCAGCCACGTGATCAGTGCATGCTCAGTCACGTGATCAGGGCCTGCTGAGCTGCGTGATTACTGTCTGCTCATCTGCTTGACAATTGCCAGCTGAGCTGCACGATTCCTGCCTGTCATCTGCTTGACAATTGCCACCTGTGCTGCGTAATTCCTGCCTGCTCATCTACTTGATTATTGCCAGCTGAGCAGCATGATTTCTCAGAGCTGAGTTCCATGATTATAGCCTGCTGACTGATTCGTGCCTACTCAGCTCTATGTTCATTGCCTCCAGAGGCACATGATCAGTGTGTGACACCAAACATGATCAGTGCATGATCAGTCACATGATCAGTGCATGATCAGCCACGTGATCAGTGCATGATCAATTACGTGATCAGTGCATGATCAGTCACGTGATCAGTGCATGGTAGCTACGTGATCAGTGCATGATCAGCCACGTGATCAGTGCATGATAGCCACGTGATCAGTGCATGATCAGTCACGTGATCAGTGCATGATCAGTCAGTGATCAGTGCATGATCAGTCACGTGATCAGTGCATGATAGCTACGTGATCAGTGCATGATCAGCCACGTGATCAGTGCATGATAGCCACGTGATCAGTGCATGATAGCCAGTGATCAGTGCATGATCAGTCACGTGATCAGTGCATGATCAGCCACGTGATCAGTGCATGATCAGCCACGTGATCAGTGCATGATCAGCCACGTGATCAGTGCATGATCAGCCACGTGATCAGTGCATGATCAGACACGTGAACAGTGTATGATCAGCCACGTGATCAGTGCATGATATCCAAGTGATCAGTGCATGATCATCACGTGATCAGTGTATGATCAGCCACGTGAACAGTGCATGCTCAGTCACGTGATCAGGGCCTGCTGAGCTGCGTGATTACTGTCTGCTCATCTGCTTGACAATTGCCAGCTGAGCTGCACGATTCCTGCCTGTCATCTGCTTGACAATTGCCAGCTGTGCTGCGTAATTCCTGCCTGCTCAGCTGCTTGATTATTGCCAGCTGAGCAGCATGATTCCTCACAGCTGAGTTCCATGATTATTGCCTGCTGACTGTTTGATTCGTGCCTACTCAGCTCTTTGTTTATTGCCTCCAGAGGCACATGATCAGTGTATGATAGCAAACATGATCAGTGCATGATCAGTCACATGATCAGCGCCATTAAGTCACGTGATCACTACATGATAGTCATGTGATCAGTCCATGCTCAGTCACGGTATCAGTGCATGATCAGCCACGTGATCAGTGCATGATCTGTCACATGATCAGTGTATGATCATCCACGTGATCAGTGCATGGGCAGTCATGTGATCAGTGCATGATATAGACGTGATCAGTGCATGATCAGTCACGTGATCAGTGCATGATAGCCACGTGATCAGTGCATGATCAGCCACGTGATCAGTGCATGATCAGCACGTGATCAGTGCATGATCAGTCACGTGATCAGTGCATGATCAGCCACGTGATCAGTGCATGATCAGCCACGTGATCAGTGCATGATCAGTCACGTGATCAGTGCATGATCAGTCACGTGACCAGTACATGGTAGCTACGTGATCATTGCATGATCAGCCACGTGATCAGTGCATGATAGCCACGTGATCAGTGCATGATCAGTCACGTGATCAGTGCATGATCAGCCACGTGATCAGTGCATGTCAGTCATGTGATCAGTGCATGATAGCCACGTGATCAGTGCATGATCAGTCACGTGATCAGTGCATGATCAGCCACGTGATCAGTGCATGATCAGCCACGTGATCAGTGCATGATCAGTCACGTGATCAGTGCATGATCAGTCACGTGATCAGTGCATGATCAGTCACGTGATCAGTGTATGATCAGCCACGTGATCAGTGCATGATCAGTCACGTGATCAGGGCCTGCTGAGCTGCGTGATTACTGTCTGCTCATCTGCTTGACAATTGCCAGCTGAGCTGCACGATTCCTGCCTGTCATCTGCTTGACAATTGCCACCTGTGCTGCGTAATTCCTGCCTGCTCATCTACTTGATTATTGCCAGCTGAGCAGCATGATTTCTCAGAGCTGAGTTCCATGATTATAGCCTGCTGACTGATTCCTGCCTACTCAGCTCTATGTTCATTGCCTCCAGAGGCACATGATCAGTGTATGATACCAAACATGATCAGTGCATGATCAGTCACATGATCAGTGCATGATCAGCCACGTGATCAGTGCATGATCAATTACGTGATCAGTGCATGATCAGTCACGTGATCAGTGCATGGTAGCCACGTGATCAGTGCATGATCAGCCACGTGATCAGTGCATGATAGCCACGTGATCAGTGCATGATCAGTCACGTGATCAGTGCATGATCAGTCAGTGATCAGTGCATGATCAGTCACGTGATCAGTGCATGATAGCTACGTGATCAGTGCATGATCAGCCACGTGATCAGTGCATGATAGCCACGTGATCAGTGCATGATAGCCAGTGATCAGTGCATGATCAGTCACGTGATCAGTGCATGATCAGCCACGTGATCAGTGCATGATAGCCACGTGATCAGTGCATGATCAGTCACGTGATCAGTGCATGATCAGTCACGTGATCAGTGCATGATCAGCCACGTGATCAGTGCATGATCAGCCACGTGATCAGTGCATGATCAGCCACGTGATCAGTGCATGATCAGTCACGTGATCAGTGCATGATCAGACACGTGATCAGTGCATGATCAGCCACGTGATCAGTGCATGATATCCACGTGATCAGTGCATGATCAGTCACGTGATCAGTGCATGATCAGCCACGTGATCAGTGCATGATCAGTCACGTGATCAGGGCCTGCTGAGCTGCGTGATTACTGTCTGCTCATCTGCTTGACAATTGCCAGCTGAGCTGCACGATTCCTGCCTGTCATCTGCTTGACAATTGCCACCTGTGCTGCGTAATTCCTGCCTGCTCATCTACTTGATTATTGCCAGCTGAGCAGCATGATTTCTCAGAGCTGAGTTCCATGATTATAGCCTGCTGACTGATTCGTGCCTACTCAGCTCTATGTTCATTGCCTCCAGAGGCACATGATCAGTGTATGACACCAAACATGATCAGTGCATGATCAGTCACATGATCAGTGCATGATCAGCCACGTGATCAGTGCATGATCAATTACGTGATCAGTGCATGATCAGTCACGTGACCAGTACATGGTAGCTACGTGATCAGTGCATGATCAGCCACGTGATCAGTGCATGATAGCCACGTGATCAGTGCATGATCAGTCACGTGATCAGTGCATGATCAATTAGTGATCAGTGCATGATCAGTCACGTGATCAGTGCATGATAGCTACGTGATCATTGCATGATCAGCCACGTGATCAGTGCATGATAGCCACGTGATCAGTGCATGATAGCCAGTGATCAGTGCATGATCAGTCACGTGATCAGTGCATGATCAGCCACGTGATCAGTGCATGATCAGCCACGTGATCAGTGCATGATCAGCCACGTGATCAGTGCATGATCAGCCACGTGATCAGTGCATGGTCAGACACGTGAACAGTGTATGATCAGCCACGTGATCAGTGCATGATATCCAAGTGATCAGTGCATGATCATCACGTGATCAGTGTATGATCAGCCACGTGAACAGTGCATGCTCAGTCACGTGATCAGGGCCTGCTGAGCTGCGTGATTACTGTCTGCTCATCTGCTTGACAATTGCCAGCTGAGCTGCACGATTCCTGCCTGTCATCTGCTTGACAATTGCCAGCTGTGCTGCGTAATTCCTGCCTGCTCAGCTGCTTGATTATTGCCAGCTGAGCAGCATGATTCCTCACAGCTGAGTTCCATGATTATTGCCTGCTGACTGATTCGTGCCTACTCAGCTCTTTGTTTATTGCCTCCAGAGGCACATGATCAGTGTATGATAGCAAACATGATCAGCGCATGATCAGTCACATGATCAGCGCCATTAAGTCACGTGATCACTACATGATAGTCATGTGATCAGTCCATGCTCAGTCACGGTATCAGTGCATGATCAGCCACGTGATCAGTGCATGATCTGTCACATGATTAGTGTATGATCATCCACGTGATCAGTGCATGGGCAGTCATGTGATCAGTGCATGATATAGACGTGATCAGTGCATGATCAGTCTCGTGATCAGTGCATGATAGCCACGTGATCAGTGCATGATCAGTCACCTGATGGGTGTATGATCATTCACGTGACCTGTACATGGTAGCTACATGATCATTGCATGATCAGCCACGTGAGTAGTGCATGATAGCCACGTGATCAGTGCATGATCAGTCACGTGATCAGTGCATGATCAGTCATGTGACCAGTACATGGTAGCTGCGTGATCATGCATGATCAGCCACGTGATCAGTGCATGATAGCCACGTGATCAGTGCATGATCAGTCACGTGATCAGTGCATGATCAGTCACGTGATCAGTGCATGATCAGTCACGTGATCAGTGCATGATCAGTCACGTGATCAGTGCATGATCAGTCACGTGATCAGTGCATGATAGCCACGTGATCAGTGCATGATCAGTCACGTGATCAGTGCATGATCAGCCACGTGATCAGTGCATGATAGCCACGTGATCAGTGCATGATCAGTCACGTGATCAGTGTGTGATCAGCCACGTGATCAGTGCATGATAGCCACGTGATCAGTGCATGATCAGCCACGTGATCAGTGCATGATCAGTCACGTGATCAGTGCATGATACCACGTGATCAGTGCATGATCAGCCACGTGATCAGTGCATGATAGCCACGTGATCAGTGCATGATCAGCCACGTGATCAGTGCATGATCAGCCACGTGATCAGTGCATGATCAGTCACGTGATCATGCATGATCAGCCACGTGATCAGTGCATGATCAGCCACGTGATCAGTGCATGATCATTACGTGATCAGTGCATGATCAGTCACGTGACCAGTATATGGTAGCTACGTGATCATTGCATGACAGCCACGTGATCAGTGCATGATAGCCACGTGATCAGTGCATGATCAGTCACGTGATCAGTGCATGATCAGCCACGTGATCAGTGCATGATGCCACGTGATCAGTGCATGATCAGTCACGTGACAGTGTATGATCAGCCACGTGATCAGTGCATGTCAGCCACGTGATCAGTGCATGATCAGCCACGTGATCAGTGCATGATATCCAAGTGATCAGTGCATGATCATCACGTGATCAGTGTATGATCAGCCACGTGAACAGTGCATGCTCAGTCACGTGATCAGGGCCTGCTGAGCTGCGTGATTACTGTCTGCTCATCTGCTTGACAATTGCCAGCTGAGCTGCATGATTCCTGCCTGTCATCTGCTTGACAATTGCCAGCTGTGCTGCGTAATTCCTGCCTGCTCAGCTGCTTGATTATTGCCAGCTGAGCAGCATGATTCCTCACACCTGAGTTCCATGATTATTGCCTGCTGACTGTTTGATTCGTGCCTACTCAGCTCTTTGTTTATTGCCTCCAGAGGCACATGATCAGTGTATGATAGCAAACATGATCAGCGCATGATCAGTCACATGATCAGCGCCATTAAGTCACGTGATCACTACATGATAGTCATGTGATCAGTCCATGCTCAGTCACGGTATCAGTGCATGATCAGCCACGTGATCAGTGCATGATCAGCCACGTGATCAGTGCATGATAGCCATGTGATCAGTGCATGATCAGTCACGTGATCAGTGCATGATCAGTCACGTGATCAGTGCATGATCAGCCACGTGATCAGTGCATGATCAGTCACCTGATGGGTGTATGATCAGTCACGTGACCAGTACATGGTAGCTACATGATCATTGCATGATCAGCCACGTGAGTAGTGCATGATAGCCACGTGATCAGTGCATGATCAGTCACGTGATCAGTGCATGATCAGCCACGTGATCAGTGCATGTCAGTCATGTATCAGTGCATGATAGCCACGTGATCAGTGCATGATCAGTCCCGTGATCAGTGCATGATCAGCCACGTGATCAGTGCATGATAGCCACGTGATCAGTGCATGATCAGCCACGTGATCAGTGCATGATCAGTCACGTGATCAGTGCATGATCAGTCACGTGATCAGTGTATGATCAGCCACGTGATCAGTGCATGATCAGTCACGTGATCAGGGCCTGCTGAGCTGCGTGATTACTGTCTGCTCATCTGCTTGACAATTGCCAGCTGAGCTGCACGATTCCTGCCTGTCATCTGCTTGACAATTGCCACCTGTGCTGCGTAATTCCTGCCTGCTCATCTACTTGATTATTGCCAGCTGAGCAGCATGATTTCTCAGAGCTGAGTTCCATGATTATAGCCTGCTGACTGATTCCTGCCTACTCAGCTCTATGTTCATTGCCTCCAGAGGCACATGATCAGTGTATGATACCAAACATGATCAGTGCATGATCAGTCACATGATCAGTGCATGATCAGCCACGTGATCAGTGCATGATCAGTCACGTGATCAGTGCATGATCAGTCACGTGATCAGTACATGGTAGCCACGTGATCAGTGCATGATCAGCCACGTGATCAGTGCATGATAGCCACGTGATCAGTGCATGATCAGTCACGTGATCAGTGCATGATCAGCCACGTGATCAGTGCATGATAGCCACGTGATCAGTGCATGATCAGTCACGTGATCAGTGCATGATAGCCACGTGATCAGTGCATGATCAGTCACTGATCAGTGCATGATCAGTCACGTGACCAGTACATGGTAGCTACGTGATCATTGCATGATCAGCCACGTGAGTAGTGCATGATAGCCACGTGATCAGTGCATGATCAGTCACGTGATCAGTGCATGATCAGTCACGTGATCAGTGCATGGTAGCTGCGTGATCATGCATGATCAGCCACGTGATCAGTGCATGATAGCCACGTGATCAGTGCATGATCAGCCACGTGATCAGTGCATGATCAGTCACGTGATCAGTGCATGATCAGCCACGTGATCAGTGCATGATCAGCCACGTGATCAGTGCATGTCAGCCACGTGATCAGTGCATGATAGCCACGTGATCAGTGCATGATCAGTCACATGATCAGTGCATGATCAGTCACGTGATCAGTGTATGATCAGCCACGTGAACAGTGCATGCTCAGTCACGTGATCAGGGCCTGCTGAGCTGCGTGATTACTGTCTGCTCATCTGCTTGACAATTGCCAGCTGAGCTGCACGATTCCTGCCTGTCATCTGCTTGACAATTGCCACCTGTGCTGCGTAATTCCTGCCTGCTCATCTGCTTGATTATTGCCAGCTGAGCAGCATGATTTCTCAGAGCTGAGTTCCATGATTATAGCCTGCTGACTGATTCTGCCTACTCAGCTCTATGTTCATTGCCTCCAGAGGCACATGATCAGTGTATGACACCAAACATGATCAGCGCATGATCAGTCACATGATCAGTGCATGATAAGCCACGTGATCAGTGCATGATCAGTCATGTGATCAGTGCATGATCAGTCATGTGACAGTGCATGGTAGCTGCGTGATCAGTGCATGATCAGCCACGTGATCAGTGCATGATAGCCACGTGATCAGTGCATGATCAGTCACGTGATCAGTGCATGATCAGTCACGTGATCAGTGCATGATCAGTCACGTGATCAGTGCATGATCAATCACGTGATCAGTGCATGATCAGTCACGTGATCAGTGCATGATAGCTACGTGATCATTGCATGATCAGCCACGTGATCAGTGCATGATAGCCACGTGATCAGTGCATGATAGCCACGTGATCAGTGCATGATCAGTCACGTGATACGTGTGTGATCAGCCACGTGATCAGTGCATGATATCCACGTGATCAGTGCATGATAGCCACGTGATCAGTGCATGATCAGTCACGTGATCAGTGCATGATCAGTCACGTGATACGTGTGTGATCAGCCACGTGATCAGTGCATGATGAGCCACGTGATCAGTGCATGATCAATTACGTGATCAGTGCATGATCAGTCACGTGACCAGTACATGGTACCTACGTGATCATTGCATGATCAGCCACGTGATCAGTGCATGATAGCCACGTGATCAGTGCATGATCAGCCACGTGATCAGTGCATGATCAGCCACGTGATCAGTGCATGATCAGTCACGTGATCATGTGTGATCAGCCACGTGATCAGTGCATGATCAGCCACGTGATCAGTGCATGATCATTACGTGATCAGTGCATGATCAGTCACGTGATCAGTGCATGATAGCTACGTGATCAGTGCATGACAGCCACGTGATCAGTGCATGATAGCCACGTGATCAGTGCATGATCAGTCACGTGATCAGTGCATGATCAGCCACGTGATCAGTGCATGATGCCACGTGATCAGTGCATGATCAGTCACGTGACAGTGTATGATCAGCCACGTGATCAGTGCATGGTCAGCCACGTGATCAGTGCATGATCAGCCACGTGATCAGTGCATGATATCCAAGTGATCAGTGCATGATCATCACGTGATCAGTGTATGATCAGCCACGTGAACAGTGCATGCTCAGTCACGTGATCAGGGCCTGCTGAGCTGCGTGATTACTGTCTGCTCATCTGCTTGACAATTGCCAGCTGAGCTGCACGATTCCTGCCTGTCATCTGCTTGACAATTGCCAGCTGTGCTGCGTAATTCCTGCCTGCTCAGCTGCTTGATTATTGCCAGCTGAGCAGCATGATTCCTCACAGCTGAGTTCCATGATTATTGCCTGCTGACTGTTTGATTCGTGCCTACTCAGCTCTTTGTTTATTGCCTCCAGAGGCACATGATCAGTGTATGATAGCAAACATGATCAGCGCATGATCAGTCACATGATCAGCGCCATTAAGTCACGTGATCACTACATGATAGTCATGTGATCAGTCCATGCTCAGTCACGGTATCAGTGCATGATCAGCCACGTGATCAGTGCATGATCAGCCACGTGATCAGTGCATGATAGCCATGTGATCAGTGCATGATCAGTCACGTGATCAGTGCATGATCAGTCAGGTGATCAGTGCATGATCAGCCACGTGATCAGTGCATGATCAGTCACCTGATGGGTGTATGATCAGTCACGTGACCAGTACATGGTAGCTACATGATCATTGCATGATCAGCCACGTGAGTAGTGCATGATAGCCACGTGATCAGTGCATGATCAGTCACGTGATCAGTGCATGATCATCCACGTGATCAGTGCATGTCAGTCATGTATCAGTGCATGATAGCCCGTGATCAGTGCATGATCAGTCCCGTGATCAGTGCATGATCAGCCACGTGATCAGTGCATGATAGCCACGTGATCAGTGCATGATCAGTCACGTGATCAGTGCATGATCAGTCACGTGATCAGTGCATGATCAGTCACGTGATCAGTGTGTGATCAGCCACGTGATCAGTGCATGATCAGTCACGTGATCAGGGCCTGCTGAGCTGCGTGATTACTGTCTGCTCATCTGCTTGACAATTGCCAGCTGAGCTGCATGATTCCTGCCTGTCATCTGCTTGACAATTGCCACCTGTGCTGCGTAATTCCTGCCTGCTCATCTACTTGATTATTGCCAGCTGAGCAGCATGATTTCTCAGAGCTGAGTTCCATGATTATAGCCTGCTGACTGATTCCTGCCTACTCAGCTCTATGTTCATTGCCTCCAGAGGCACATGATCAGTGTGTGACACCAAACATGATCAGCACATGATCAGTCACATGATCAGTGCATGATCAGCCACGTGATCAGTGCATGATCAATTACGTGATCAGTGCATGATCAGTCACGTGACCAGTACATGGTAGCTGCGTGATCATTGCATGATCAGCCACGTGAGCAGTGCATGATAGCCACGTGATCAGTGCATGATCAGTCACGTGATCAGTGCATGATCAGTACGTGATCAGTGCATGATCAGTCACGTGATCAGTGCATGATAGCTACGTGATCAGTGCATGATCAGCCACGTGATCAGTGCATGATAGCCACGTGATCAGTGCATGATAGCCAGTGATCAGTGCATGATCAGTCACGTGATCAGTGTATGATCAGCCACGTGATCAGTGCATGATAGCCACGTGATCAGTGCATGATCAGTCACGTGATCAGTGCATGATCAGCCACGTGATCAGTGCATGATCAGCCACGTGATCAGTGCATGATCAGCCACGTGATCAGTGCATGATCAGCCACGTGATCAGTGCATGATCAGCCACGTGATCAGTGCATGGTCAGACACGTGAACAGTGTATGATCAGCCACGTGATCAGTGCATGATATCCAAGTGATCAGTGCATGATCATCACGTGATCAGTGTATGATCAGCCACGTGAACAGTGCATGCTCAGTCACGTGATCAGGGCCTGCTGAGCTGCGTGATTACTGTCTGCTCATCTGCTTGACAATTGCCAGCTGAGCTGCACGATTCCTGCCTGTCATCTGCTTGACAATTGCCAGCTGTGCTGCGTAATTCCTGCCTGCTCAGCTGCTTGATTATTGCCAGCTGAGCAGCATGATTCCTCACAGCTGAGTTCCATGATTATTGCCTGCTGACTGTTTGATTCGTGCCTACTCAGCTCTTTGTTTATTGCCTCCAGAGGCACATGATCAGTGTATGATAGCAAACATGATCAGCGCATGATCAGTCACATGATCAGCGCCATTAAGTCACGTGATCACTACATGATAGTCATGTGATCAGTCCATGCTCAGTCACGGTATCAGTGCATGATCAGCCACGTGATCAGTGCATGATCTGTCACATGATTAGTGTATGATCATCCACGTGATCAGTGCATGGGCAGTCATGTGATCAGTGCATGATATAGACGTGATCAGTGCATGATCAGTCTCGTGATCAGTGCATGATAGCCACGTGATCAGTGCATGATCAGCCACGTGATCAGTGCATGATAGCACGTGATCAGTGCATGATCAGTCACGTGATCAGTGCATGATCAGCCACGTGATCAGTGCATGATCAGCCACGTGATCAGTGCATGATCAGTCACGTGATCAGTGCATGATCAGTCACGTGACCAGTACATGGTAGCTACGTGATCAGTGCATGATCAGCCACGTGATCAGTGCATGATAGCCACGTGATCAGTGCATGATCAGTCACGTGATCAGTGCATGATCAGTCACGTGATCAGTGCATGATCAGCCACGTGATCAGTGCATGATCAGCCACGTGATCAGTGCATGATAGCCACGTGATCAGTGCATGATCAGTCACGTGATCAGTGCATGATCAGTCACGTGATCAGTGCATGATCAGCCACGTGATCAGTGCATGATCAGTCACGTGATCAGTGCATGATCAGTCACGTGATCAGTGCATGATCAGTCACGTGATCAGTGCATGATCAGTCACGTGACCAGTACATGGTAGCTACGTGATCATTGCATGATCAGCCACGTGATCAGTGCATGATAGCCACGTGATCAGTGCATGATCAGTCACGTGATCAGTGCATGATCAGTCACGTGATCAGTGCATGGTAGCTGCGTGATCAGTGCATGATCAGCCACGTGATCAGTGCATGATAGCCACGTGATCAGTGCATGATCAGCCACGTGATCAGTGCATGATCAGTCACGTGATCAGTGCATGATCAGCCACGTGATCAGTGCATGATCAGCCACGTGATCAGTGCATGTCAGCCACGTGATCAGTGCATGATCAGCCACGTGATCAGTGCATGATCAGTCACGTGATCAGTGCATGATCAGTCACGTGATCAGTGTATGATCAGCCACGTGAACAGTGCATGCTCAGTCACGTGATCAGGGCCTGCTGAGCTGCGTGATTACTGTCTGCTCATCTGCTTGACAATTGCCAGCTGAGCTGCACGATTCCTGCCTGTCATCTGCTTGACAATTGCCAGCTGTGCTGCGTAATTCCTGCCTGCTCAGCTGCTTGATTATTGCCAGCTGAGCAGCATGATTTCTCACAGCTGAGTTCCATGATTATTGCCTGCTGACTGATTCGTGCCTACTCAGCTCTTTGTTCATTGCCTCCAGAGGCACATGATCAGTGTATGATAGCAAACATGATCAGTGCATGATCAGTCACATGATCAGTGCATGATAAGCCACGTGATCAGTGCATGATCAGTCATGTGATCAGTGCATGATCAGTCATGTGACAGTGCATGATAGCCACGTGATCAGTGCATGATCAGCCACGTGATCAGTGCATGATAGCCACGTGATCAGTGCATGATCAGTCACGTGATCAGTGCATGATCAGTCACGTGATCAGTGCATGATCAGTCACGTGATCAGTGCATGATCAGCCACGTGATCAGTGCATGATCAGTCACGTGATCAGTGCATGGCAGCTACGTGATCAGTGCATGATCAGCCACGTGATCAGTGCATGATAGCCACGTGATCAGTGCATGATAGCCACGTGATCAGTGCATGATCAGTCACGTGATAGTGTGTGATCAGCCACGTGATCAGTGCATGATGAGCCACGTGATCAGTGCATGATCAGCCACGTGATCAGTGCATGATCAGTCACGTGATCAGTGCATGATAGCTACGTGATCAGTGCATGATCAGCCACGTGATCAGTGCATGATAGCCACGTGATCAGTGCATGATCAGCCACGTGATCAGTGCATGATCAGCCACGTGATCAGTGCATGATCAGTCACGTGATCATGTGTGATCAGCCACGTGATCAGTGCATGATCAGCCACGTGATCAGTGCATGATCAATTACGTGATCAGTGCATGATCAGTCACGTGACCAGTATATGGTAGCTACGTGATCATTGCATGACAGCCACGTGATCAGTGCATGATAGCCACGTGATCAGTGCATGATCAGTCACGTGATCAGTGCATGATCAGCCACGTGATCAGTGCATGATGCCACGTGATCAGTGCATGATCAGTCACGTGACAGTGTATGATCAGCCACGTGATCAGTGCATGATCAGCCACGTGATCAGTGCATGATCAGCCACGTGATCAGTGCATGATATCCAAGTGATCAGTGCATGATCATCACGTGATCAGTGTATGATCAGCCACGTGAACAGTGCATGCTCAGTCACGTGATCAGGGCCTGCTGAGCTGCGTGATTACTGTCTGCTCATCTGCTTGACAATTGCCAGCTGAGCTGCATGATTCCTGCCTGTCATCTGCTTGACAATTGCCAGCTGTGCTGCGTAATTCCTGCCTGCTCAGCTGCTTGATTATTGCCAGCTGAGCAGCATGATTCCTCACACCTGAGTTCCATGATTATTGCCTGCTGACTGTTTGATTCGTGCCTACTCAGCTCTTTGTTTATTGCCTCCAGAGGCACATGATCAGTGTATGATAGCAAACATGATCAGCGCATGATCAGTCACATGATCAGCGCCATTAAGTCACGTGATCACTACATGATAGTCATGTGATCAGTCCATGCTCAGTCACGGTATCAGTGCATGATCAGCCACGTGATCAGTGCATGATCAGCCAGGTGATCAGTGCATGATAGCATGTGATCAGTGCATGATCAGTCACGTGATCAGTGCATGATCAGTCACGTGATCAGTGCATGATCAGCCACGTGATCAGTGCATGATCAGTCACCTGATGGGTGTATGATCAGTCACGTGACCAGTACATGGTAGCTACATGATCATTGCATGATCAGCCACGTGAGTAGTGCATGATAGCCACGTGATCAGTGCATGATCAGTCACGTGATCAGTGCATGATCATCCACGTGATCAGTGCATGTGGAGTCATGTATCAGTGCATGATAGCACGTGATCAGTGCATGATCAGTCCCGTGATCAGTGCATGATCAGCCACGTGATCAGTGCATGATCAGCACGTGATCAGTGCATGATCAGTCACGTGATCAGTGCATGATCAGTCACGTGATCAGTGCATGATCAGTCACGTGATCAGTGTATGATCAGCCACGTGATCAGTGCATGATCAGTCACGTGATCAGTGCCTGCTGAGCTGCGTGATTACTGTCTGCTCATCTGCTTGACAATTGCCAGCTGAGCTGCGTGATTCCTGCCTGTCATCTGCTTGACAATTGCCACCTGTGCTGCGTAATTCCTGCCTGCTCATCTACTTGATTATTGCCAGCTGAGCAGCATGATTTCTCAGAGCTGAGTTCCATGATTATAGCCTGCTGACTGATTCCTGCCTACTCAGCTCTATGTTCATTGCCTCCAGAGGCACATGATCAGTGTATGACACCAAACATGATCAGCACATGATCAGTCACATGATCAGTGCATGATCAGCCACGTGATCAGTGCATGATCAATTACGTGATCAGTGCATGATCAGTCACGTGACCAGTACATGGTAGCTACGTGATCATTGCATGATCAGCCACGTGAGCAGTGCATGATAGCCACGTGATCAGTGCATGATCAGTCACGTGATCAGTGCATGATCAGTCACGTGATCAGTGCATGATCAGTCACGTGATCAGTGCATGATAGCACGTGATCAGTGCATGATCAGCCACGTGATCAGTGCATGATAGCCACGTGATCAGTGCATGATAGCCACGTGATCAGTGCATGATCAGTCACGTGATCAGTGTATGATCAGCCACGTGATCAGTGCATGATAGCCACGTGATCAGTGCATGATCAGTCACGTGATCAGTGCATGATCAGCCACGTGATCAGTGCATGATCAGCCACGTGATCAGTGCATGATCAGCCACGTGATCAGTGCATGATCAGCCACGTGATCAGTGCATGATCAGCCACGTGATCAGTGCATGGTCAGACACGTGAACAGTGTATGATCAGCCACGTGATCAGTGCATGATATCCAAGTGATCAGTGCATGATCATCACGTGATCAGTGTATGATCAGCCACGTGAACAGTGCATGCTCAGTCACGTGATCAGGGCCTGCTGAGCTGCGTGATTACTGTCTGCTCATCTGCTTGAC
This sequence comes from Bos javanicus, assembly GCF_032452875.1. Taxonomy (NCBI): domain Eukaryota; kingdom Metazoa; phylum Chordata; class Mammalia; order Artiodactyla; family Bovidae; genus Bos; species Bos javanicus. Next base: position 628,618 of record NW_026893611.1, on the reverse strand, counting down.
AATTGCCAGCTGAGCTGCACGATTCCTGCCTGTCATCTGCTTGACAATTGCCAGCTGTGCTGCGTAATTCCTGCCTGCTCAGCTGCTTGATTATTGCCAGCTGAGCAGCATGATTCCTCACAGCTGAGTTCCATGATTATTGCCTGCTGACTGTTTGATTCGTGCCTACTCAGCTCTTTGTTTATTGCCTCCAGAGGCACATGATCAGTGTATGATAGCAAACATGATCAGCGCATGATCAGTCACATGATCAGCGCCATTAAGTCACGTGATCACTACATGATAGTCATGTGATCAGTCCATGCTCAGTCACGGTATCAGTGCATGATCAGCCACGTGATCAGTGCATGATCTGTCACATGATTAGTGTATGATCATCCACGTGATCAGTGCATGGGCAGTCATGTGATCAGTGCATGATATAGACGTGATCAGTGCATGATCAGTCACGTGATCAGTGCATGATAGCCACGTGATCAGTGCATGATCAGCCACGTGATCAGTGCATGATAGCACGTGATCAGTGCATGATCAGTCACGTGATCAGTGCATGATCAGCCACGTGATCAGTGCATGATCAGCCACGTGATCAGTGCATGATCAGTCACGTGATCAGTGCATGATCAGTCACGTGACCAGTACATGGTAGCTACGTGATCATTGATCAGCCACGTGATCAGTGCATGATAGCCACGTGATCAGTGCATGATCAGTCACGTGATCAGTGCATGATCAGTCACGTGATCAGTGCATGATCAGGCACGTGATCAGTGCATGATCAGCCACGTGATCAGTGCATGATAGCCACGTGATCAGTGCATGATCAGTCACGTGATCAGTGCATGATCAGTCACGTGATCAGTGCATGATCAGCCACGTGATCAGTGCATGATCAGTCACGTGATCAGTGCATGATCAGTCACGTGATCAGTGCATGATCAGTCACGTGATCAGTGCATGATCAGTCACGTGACCAGTACATGGTAGCTACGTGATCATTGCATGATCAGCCACGTGATCAGTGCATGATAGCCACGTGATCAGTGCATGATCAGTCACGTGATCAGTGCATGATCAGTCACGTGATCAGTGCATGGTAGCTGCGTGATCAGTGCATGATCAGCCACGTGATCAGTGCATGATAGCCACGTGATCAGTGCATGATCAGCCACGTGATCAGTGCATGATCAGTCACGTGATCAGTGCATGATCAGCCACGTGATCAGTGCATGATCAGCCACGTGATCAGTGCATGTCAGCCACGTGATCAGTGCATGATAGCCACGTGATCAGTGCATGATCAGTCACGTGATCAGTGCATGATCAGTCACGTGATCAGTGTATGATCAGCCACGTGAACAGTGCATGCTCAGTCACGTGATCAGGGCCTGCTGAGCTGCGTGATTACTGTCTGCTCATCTGCTTGACAATTGCCAGCTGAGCTGCACGATTCCTGCCTGTCATCTGCTTGACAATTGCCAGCTGTGCTGCGTAATTCCTGCCTGCTCAGCTGCTTGATTATTGCCAGCTGAGCAGCATGATTTCTCAGCTGAGTTCCATGATTATAGCCTGCTGACTGATTCGTGCCTACTCAGCTCTTTGTTCATTGCCTCCAGAGGCACATGATCAGTGTATGATAGCAAACATGATCAGTGCATGATCAGTCACATGATCAGTGCATGATAAGCCACGTGATCAGTGCATGATCAGTCATGTGATCAGTGCATGATCAGTCACGTGACAGTGCATGATAGCCACGTGATCAGTGCATGATCAGCCACGTGATCAGTGCATGATAGCCACGTGATCAGTGCATGATCAGTCACGTGATCAGTGCATGATCAGTCACGTGATCAGTGCATGATCAGTCACGTGATCAGTGCATGATCAGTCACGTGATCAGTGCATGATCAGTCACGTGACCAGTGCATGGCAGCTACGTGATCATTGCATGATCAGCCACGTGATCAGTGCATGATAGCCACGTGATCAGTGCATGATAGCCACGTGATCAGTGCATGATCAGTCACGTGATCGTGTGTGATCAGCCACGTGATCAGTGCATGATGAGCCACGTGATCAGTGCATGATCAGCCACGTGATCAGTGCATGATCAGTCACGTGATCAGTGCATGATAGCTACGTGATCAGTGCATGATCAGCCACGTGATCAGTGCATGATAGCCACGTGATCAGTGCATGATCAGCCACGTGATCAGTGCATGATCAGCCACGTGATCAGTGCATGATCAGTCACGTGATCAGTGTGATCAGCCACGTGATCAGTGCATGATCAGCCACGTGATCAGTGCATGATCAATTACGTGATCAGTGCATGATCAGTCACGTGACCAGTATGGTAGCTACGTGATCATTGCATGACAGCCACGTGATCAGTGCATGATAGCCACGTGATCAGTGCATGATCAGTCACGTGATCAGTGTATGATCAGCCACGTGATCAGTGCATGAGTGCCACGTGATCAGTGCATGATCAGTCACGTGACAGTGTATGATCAGCCACGTGATCAGTGCATGATCAGCCACGTGATCAGTGCATGATCAGCCACGTGATCAGTGCATGATATCCAAGTGATCAGTGCATGATCATCACGTGATCAGTGTATGATCAGCCACGTGAACAGTGCATGCTCAGTCACGTGATCAGGGCCTGCTGAGCTGCGTGATTACTGTCTGCTCATCTGCTTGACAATTGCCAGCTGAGCTGCATGATTCCTGCCTGTCATCTGCTTGACAATTGCCAGCTGTGCTGCGTAATTCCTGCCTGCTCAGCTGCTTGATTATTGCCAGCTGAGCAGCATGATTCCTCACACCTGAGTTCCATGATTATTGCCTGCTGACTGTTTGATTCGTGCCTACTCAGCTCTTTGTTTATTGCCTCCAGAGGCACATGATCAGTGTATGATAGCAAACATGATCAGCGCATGATCAGTCACATGATCAGCGCCATTAAGTCACGTGATCACTACATGATAGTCATGTGATCAGTCCATGCTCAGTCACGGTATCAGTGCATGATCAGCCACGTGATCAGTGCATGATCAGCCAGGTGATCAGTGCATGATAGCCATGTGATCAGTGCATGATCAGTCACGTGATCAGTGCATGATCAGCACGTGATCAGTGCATGATCAGCCACGTGATCAGTGCATGATCAGTCACCTGATGGGTGTATGATCAGTCACGTGACCAGTACATGGTAGCTACATGATCATTGCATGATCAGCCACGTGAGTAGTGCATGATAGCCACGTGATCAGTGCATGATCAGTCACGTGATCAGTGCATGATCATCCACGTGATCAGTGCATGTCAGTCATGTGATCAGTGCATGATAGCCACGTGATCAGTGCATGATCAGTCCCGTGATCAGTGCATGATCAGCCACGTGATCAGTGCATGATCAGCACGTGATCAGTGCATGATCAGTCACGTGATCAGTGCATGATCAGTCACGTGATCAGTGCATGATCAGTCACGTGATCAGTGTGATCAGCCACGTGATCAGTGCATGATCAGTCACGTGATCAGGGCCTGCTGAGCTGCGTGATTACTGTCTGCTCATCTGCTTGACAATTGCCAGCTGAGCTGCGTGATTCCTGCCTGTCATCTGCTTGACAATTGCCACCTGTGCTGCGTAATTCCTGCCTGCTCATCTACTTGATTATTGCCAGCTGAGCAGCATGATTTCTCAGAGCTGAGTTCCATGATTATAGCCTGCTGACTGATTCCTGCCTACTCAGCTCTATGTTCATTGCCTCCAGAGGCACATGATCAGTGTGTGACACCAAACATGATCAGCACATGATCAGTCACATGATCAGTGCATGATTAGCCACGTGATCAGTGCATGATCAATTACGTGATCAGTGCATGATCAGTCACGTGACCAGTACATGGTAGCTGCGTGATCATTGCATGATCAGCCACGTGAGCAGTGCATGATAGCCACGTGATCAGTGCATGATCAGTCACGTGATCAGTGCATGATCAGTCAGTGATCAGTGCATGATCAGTCACGTGATCAGTGCATGATAGCTACGTGATCAGTGCATGATCAGCCACGTGATCAGTGCATGATAGCCACGTGATCAGTGCATGATAGCCAGTGATCAGTGCATGATCAGTCACGTGATCAGTGTATGATCAGCCACGTGATCAGTGCATGATAGCCACGTGATCAGTGCATGATCAGTCACGTGATCAGTGCATGATCAGCCACGTGATCAGTGCATGATCAGCCACGTGATCAGTGCATGATCAGCCACGTGATCAGTGCATGATCAGCCACGTGATCAGTGCATGATCAGCCACGTGATCAGTGCATGGTCAGACACGTGAACAGTGTATGATCAGCCACGTGATCAGTGCATGATATCCAAGTGATCAGTGCATGATCATCACGTGATCAGTGTATGATCAGCCACGTGAACAGTGCATGCTCAGTCACGTGATCAGGGCCTGCTGAGCTGCGTGATTACTGTCTGCTCATCTGCTTGACAATTGCCAGCTGAGCTGCACGATTCCTGCCTGTCATCTGCTTGACAATTGCCAGCTGTGCTGCGTAATTCCTGCCTGCTCAGCTGCTTGATTATTGCCAGCTGAGCAGCATGATTCCTCACAGCTGAGTTCCATGATTATTGCCTGCTGACTGTTTGATTCGTGCCTACTCAGCTCTTTGTTTATTGCCTCCAGAGGCACATGATCAGTGTATGATAGCAAACATGATCAGCGCATGATCAGTCACATGATCAGCGCCATTAAGTCACGTGATCACTACATGATAGTCATGTGATCAGTCCATGCTCAGTCACGGTATCAGTGCATGATCAGCCACGTGATCAGTGCATGATCTGTCACATGATTAGTGTATGATCATCCACGTGATCAGTGCATGGGCAGTCATGTGATCAGTGCATGATATAGACGTGATCAGTGCATGATCAGTCACGTGATCAGTGCATGATAGCCACGTGATCAGTGCATGATCAGCCACGTGATCAGTGCATGATAGCTACGTGATCAGTGCATGATCAGTCACGTGATCAGTGCATGATCAGCCACGTGATCAGTGCATGATCAGCCACGTGATCAGTGCATGATCAGTCACGTGATCAGTGCATGATCAGTCACGTGACCAGTACATGGTAGCTACGTGATCAGTGCATGATCAGCCACGTGATCAGTGCATGATAGCCACGTGATCAGTGCATGATCAGTCACGTGATCAGTGCATGATCAGTCACGTGATCAGTGCATGATCAGTCACGTGATCAGTGCATGATCAGCCACGTGATCAGTGCATGATAGCCACGTGATCAGTGCATGATCAGTCACGTGATCAGTGCATGATCAGTCACGTGATCAGTGCATGATCAGCCACGTGATCAGTGCATGATCAGTCACGTGATCAGTGCATGATCAGTCACGTGATCAGTGCATGATCAGTCACGTGATCAGTGCATGATCAGTCACGTGATCAGTGCATGATAGCTACGTGATCAGTGCATGATCAGCCACGTGATCAGTGCATGATAGCCACGTGATCAGTGCATGATCAGTCACGTGATCAGTGCATGATCAGTCACGTGATCAGTGCATGGTAGCCACGTGATCAGTGCATGATCAGCCACGTGATCAGTGCATGATAGCCACGTGATCAGTGCATGATCAGCCACGTGATCAGTGCATGATCAGTCACGTGATCAGTGCATGATCAGCCACGTGATCAGTGCATGATCAGCCACGTGATCAGTGCATGATCAGCCACGTGATCAGTGCATGATCAGCCACGTGATCAGTGCATGATCAGTCACGTGATCAGTGCATGATCAGTCACGTGATCAGTGTATGATCAGCCACGTGAACAGTGCATGCTCAGTCACGTGATCAGGGCCTGCTGAGCTGCGTGATTACTGTCTGCTCATCTGCTTGACAATTGCCAGCTGAGCTGCACGATTCCTGCCTGTCATCTGCTTGACAATTGCCAGCTGTGCTGCGTAATTCCTGCCTGCTCAGCTGCTTGATTATTGCCAGCTGAGCAGCATGATTTCTCACAGCTGAGTTCCATGATTATTGCCTGCTGACTGATTCGTGCCTACTCAGCTCTTTGTTCATTGCCTCCAGAGGCACATGATCAGTGTATGATAGCAAACATGATCAGTGCATGATCAGTCACATGATCAGTGCATGATAAGCCACGTGATCAGTGCATGATCAGTCATGTGATCAGTGCATGATCAGTCATGTGACAGTGCATGATAGCCACGTGATCAGTGCATGATCAGCCACGTGATCAGTGCATGATAGCCACGTGATCAGTGCATGATCAGTCACGTGATCAGTGCATGATCAGTCACGTGATCAGTGCATGATCAGTCACGTGATCAGTGCATGATCAGTCACGTGATCAGTGCATGATCAGTCACGTGATCAGTGCATGGCAGCTACGTGATCATTGCATGATCAGCCACGTGATCAGTGCATGATAGCCACGTGATCAGTGCATGATAGCCACGTGATCAGTGCATGATCAGTCACGTGATAGTGTGATCAGCCACGTGATCAGTGCATGATCAGCCACGTGATCAGTGCATGATCAGCCACGTGATCAGTGCATGATCAGTCACGTGATCAGTGCATGATAGCTACGTGATCAGTGCATGATCAGCCACGTGATCAGTGCATGATAGCCACGTGATCAGTGCATGATCAGCCACGTGATCAGTGCATGATCAGCCACGTGATCAGTGCATGATCAGTCACGTGATCAGTGTGATCAGCCACGTGATCAGTGCATGATCAGCCACGTGATCAGTGCATGATCAATTACGTGATCAGTGCATGATCAGTCACGTGACCAGTATATGGTAGCTACGTGATCATTGCATGACAGCCACGTGATCAGTGCATGATAGCCACGTGATGTGCATGATCAGTCACGTGATCAGTGCATGATCAGCCACGTGATCAGTGCATGAGTGCCACGTGATCAGTGCATGATCAGTCACGTGACAGTGTATGATCAGCCACGTGATCAGTGCATGATCAGCCACGTGATCAGTGCATGATCAGCCACGTGATCAGTGCATGATATCCAGTGATCAGTGCATGATCATCACGTGATCAGTGTATGATCAGCCACGTGAACAGTGCATGCTCAGTCACGTGATCAGGGCCTGCTGAGCTGCGTGATTACTGTCTGCTCATCTGCTTGACAATTGCCAGCTGAGCTGCATGATTCCTGCCTGTCATCTGCTTGACAATTGCCAGCTGTGCTGCGTAATTCCTGCCTGCTCAGCTGCTTGATTATTGCCAGCTGAGCAGCATGATTCCTCACACCTGAGTTCCATGATTATTGCCTGCTGACTGTTTGATTCGTGCCTACTCAGCTCTTTGTTTATTGCCTCCAGAGGCACATGATCAGTGTATGATAGCAAACATGATCAGCGCATGATCAGTCACATGATCAGCGCCATTAAGTCACGTGATCACTACATGATAGTCATGTGATCAGTCCATGCTCAGTCACGGTATCAGTGCATGATCAGCCACGTGATCAGTGCATGATCAGCCACGTGATCAGTGCATGATAGCCATGTGATCAGTGCATGATCAGTCACGTGATCAGTGCATGATCAGTCACGTGATCAGTGCATGATCAGCCACGTGATCAGTGCATGATCAGTCACCTGATGGGTGTATGATCAGTCACGTGACCAGTACATGGTAGCTACATGATCATTGCATGATCAGCCACGTGAGTAGTGCATGATAGCCACGTGATCAGTGCATGATCAGTCACGTGATCAGTGCATGATCATCACGTGATCAGTGCATGTCAGTCATGTATCAGTGCATGATAGCACGTGATCAGTGCATGATCAGTCACGTGATCAGTGCATGATCAGCCACGTGATCAGTGCATGATCAGCCACGTGATCAGTGCATGATCAGTCACGTGATCAGTGCATGATCAGTCACGTGATCAGTGCATGATCAGTCACGTGATCAGTGTATGATCAGCCACGTGATCAGTGCATGATCAGTCACGTGATCAGGCCTGATGAGCTGCGTGATTACTGTCTGCTCATCTGCTTGACAATTGCCAGCTGAGCTGCGTGATTCCTGCCTGTCATCTGCTTGACAATTGCCACCTGTGCTGCGTAATTCCTGCCTGCTCATCTACTTGATTATTGCCAGCTGAGCAGCATGATTTCTCAGAGCTGAGTTCCATGATTATAGCCTGCTGACTGATTCCTGCCTACTCAGCTCATGTTCATTGCCTCCAGAGGCACATGATCAGTGTATGACACCAAACATGATCAGCACATGATCAGTCACATGATCAGTGCATGATCAGCCACGTGATCAGTGCATGATCAATTACGTGATCAGTGCATGATCAGTCACGTGACCAGTACATGGTAGCTACGTGATCATTGCATGATCAGCCACGTGAGCAGTGCATGATAGCCACGTGATCAGTGCATGATCAGTCACGTGATCAGTGCATGATCAGTCACGTGATCAGTGCATGATCAGTCACGTGATCAGTGCATGATAGCTACGTGATCAGTGCATGATCAGCCACGTGATCAGTGCATGATAGCCACGTGATCAGTGCATGATAGCCACGTGATCAGTGCATGATCAGTCACGTGATCAGTGTATGATCAGCCACGTGATCAGTGCATGATAGCCACGTGATCAGTGCATGATCAGTCACGTGATCAGTGCATGATCAGCCACGTGATCAGTGCATGATCAGCCACGTGATCAGTGCATGATCAGCCACGTGATCAGTGCATGATCAGCCACGTGATCAGTGCATGATCAGTTACGTGATCAGTGCATGGTCAGACACGTGAACAGTGTATGATCAGCCACGTGATCAGTGCATGATATCCAAGTGATCAGTGCATGATCATCACGTGATCAGTGTATGATCAGCCACGTGAACAGTGCATGCTCAGTCACGTGATCAGGGCCTGCTGAGCTGCGTGATTACTGTCTGCTCATCTGCTTGACAATTGCCAGCTGAGCTGCACGATTCCTGCCTGTCATCTGCTTGACAATTGCCAGCTGTGCTGCGTAATTCCTGCCTGCTCAGCTGCTTGATTATTGCCAGCTGAGCAGCATGATTCCTCACACCTGAGTTCCATGATTATTGCCTGCTGACTGTTTGATTCGTGCCTACTCAGCTCTTTGTTTATTGCCTCCAGAGGCACATGATCAGTGTATGATAGCAAACATGATCAGCGCATGATCAGTCACATGATCAGCGCCATTAAGTCACGTGATCACTACATGATAGTCATGTGATCAGTCCATGCTCAGTCACGGTATCAGTGCATGATCAGCCACGTGATCAGTGCATGATCTGTCACATGATTAGTGTATGATCATCCACGTGATCAGTGCATGGGCAGTCATGTGATCAGTGCATGATATAGACGTGATCAGTGCATGATCAGTCACGTGATCAGTGCATGATAGCCACGTGATCAGTGCATGATCAGCCACGTGATCAGTGCATGATAGCACGTGATCAGTGCATGATCAGTCACGTGATCAGTGCATGATCAGCCACGTGATCAGTGCATGATCAGCCACGTGATCAGTGCATGATCAGTCACGTGATCAGTGCATGATCAGTCACGTGACCAGTACATGGTAGCTACGTGATCAGTGCATGATCAGCCACGTGATCAGTGCATGATAGCCACGTGATCAGTGCATGATCAGTCACGTGATCAGTGCATGATCAGTCACGTGATCAGTGCATGATCAGTCACGTGATCAGTGCATGATCAGCCACGTGATCAGTGCATGATAGCCACGTGATCAGTGCATGATCAGTCACGTGATCAGTGCATGATCAGTCACGTGATCAGTGCATGATCAGCCACGTGATCAGTGCATGATCAGTCACGTGATCAGTGCATGATCAGTCACGTGATCAGTGCATGATCAGTCACGTGATCAGTGCATGATCAGTCACGTGACCAGTACATGGTAGCTACGTGATCATTGCATGATCAGCCACGTGATCAGTGCATGATAGCCACGTGATCAGTGCATGATCAGTCACGTGATCAGTGCATGATCAGTCACGTGATCAGTGCATGGTAGCTGCGTGATCAGTGCATGATCAGCCACGTGATCAGTGCATGATAGCCACGTGATCAGTGCATGATCAGCCACGTGATCAGTGCATGATCAGTCACGTGATCAGTGCATGATCAGCCACGTGATCAGTGCATGATCAGCCACGTGATCAGTGCATGATCAGCCACGTGATCAGTGCATGATCAGTCACGTGATCAGTGCATGATCAGTCACGTGATCAGTGTATGATCAGCCACGTGAACAGTGCATGCTCAGTCACGTGATCAGGCCTGCTGAGCTGCGTGATTACTGTCTGCTCATCTGCTTGACAATTGCCAGCTGAGCTGCACGATTCCTGCCTGTCATCTGCTTGACAATTGCCAGCTGTGCTGCGTAATTCCTGCCTGCTCAGCTGCTTGATTATTGCCAGCTGAGCAGCATGATTCCTCACAGCTGAGTTCCATGATTATTGCCTGCTGACTGATTCGTGCCTACTCAGCTCTTTGTTCATTGCCTCCAGAGGCACATGATCAGTGTATGACACCAAACATGATCAGTGCATGATCAGTCACATGATCAGTGCATGATAAGCCACGTGATCAGTGCATGATCAGTCATGTGATCAGTGCATGATCAGTCACGTGACAGTGCATGATAGCCACGTGATCAGTGCATGATCAGCCACGTGATCAGTGCATGATAGCCACGTGATCAGTGCATGATCAGTCACGTGATCAGTGCATGATCAGTCACGTGATCAGTGCATGATCAGTCACGTGATCAGTGCATGATCAGTCACGTGATCAGTGCATGATCAGTCACGTGACCAGTGCATGGCAGCTACGTGATCAGTGCATGATCAGCCACGTGATCAGTGCATGATAGCCACGTGATCAGTGCATGATAGCCACGTGATCAGTGCATGATCAGTCACGTGATAGTGTGTGATCAGCCACGTGATCAGTGCATGATGAGCCACGTGATCAGTGCATGATCAATTACGTGATCAGTGCATGATCAGTCACGTGATCAGTGCATGATAGCACGTGATCAGTGCATGATCAGCCACGTGATCAGTGCATGATAGCCACGTGATCAGTGCATGATCAGCCACGTGATCAGTGCATGATCAGCCACGTGATCAGTGCATGATCAGTCACGTGATCATGTGTGATCAGCCACGTGATCAGTGCATGATCAGCCACGTGATCAGTGCATGATCAATTACGTGATCAGTGCATGATCAGTCACGTGACCAGTATATGGTAGCTACGTGATCATTGCATGACAGCCACGTGATCAGTGCATGATAGCCACGTGATCAGTGCATGATCAGTCACGTGATCAGTGCATGATCAGCCACGTGATCAGTGCATGATGCCACGTGATCAGTGCATGATCAGTCACGTGACAGTGTATGATCAGCCACGTGATCAGTGCATGATCAGCCACGTGATCAGTGCATGATCAGCCACGTGATCAGTGCATGATATCCACGTGATCAGTGCATGATCATCACGTGATCAGTGTATGATCAGCCACGTGAACAGTGCATGCTCAGTCACGTGATCAGGGCCTGCTGAGCTGCGTGATTACTGTCTGCTCATCTGCTTGACAATTGCCAGCTGAGCTGCATGATTCCTGCCTGTCATCTGCTTGACAATTGCCAGCTGTGCTGCGTAATTCCTGCCTGCTCAGCTGCTTGATTATTGCCAGCTGAGCAGCATGATTCCTCACACCTGAGTTCCATGATTATTGCCTGCTGACTGTTTGATTCGTGCCTACTCAGCTCTTTGTTTATTGCCTCCAGAGGCACATGATCAGTGTATGATAGCAAACATGATCAGCGCATGATCAGTCACATGATCAGCGCCATTAAGTCACGTGATCACTACATGATAGTCATGTGATCAGTCCATGCTCAGTCACGGTATCAGTGCATGATCAGCCACGTGATCAGTGCATGATCAGCCACGTGATCAGTGCATGATAGCCACGTGATCAGTGCATGATCAGTCACGTGATCAGTGCATGATCAGTCACGTGATCAGTGCATGATCAGCCACGTGATCAGTGCATGATCAGTCACCTGATGGGTGCATGATCAGTCACGTGACCAGTACATGGTAGCTACATGATCATTGCATGATCAGCCACGTGAGTAGTGCATGATAGCCACGTGATCAGTGCATGATCAGTCACGTGATCAGTGCATGATCAGCCACGTGATCAGTGCATGTCAGTCATATCAGTGCATGATAGCACGTGATCAGTGCATGATCAGTCCCGTGATCAGTGCATGATCAGCCACGTGATCAGTGCATGATCAGCACGTGATCAGTGCATGATCAGTCACGTGATCAGTGCATGATCAGTCACGTGATCAGTGCATGATCAGTCACGTGATCAGTGCATGATCAGCCACGTGATCAGTGCATGATCAGTCACGTGATCAGTGCATGATGAGCTGCGTGATTACTGTCTGCTCATCTGCTTGACAATTGCCAGCTGAGCTGCGTGATTCCTGCCTGTCATCTGCTTGACAATTGCCACCTGTGCTGCGTAATTCCTGCCTGCTCAGCTACTTGATTATTGCCAGCTGAGCAGCATGATTTCTCAGAGCTGAGTTCCATGATTATAGCCTGCTGACTGATTCTGCCTACTCAGCTCATGTTCATTGCCTCCAGAGGCACATGATCAGTGTATGACACCAAACATGATCAGTGCATGATCAGTCACATGATCAGTGCATGATCAGCCACGTGATCAGTGCATGATCAATTACGTGATCAGTGCATGATCAGTCACGTGATCAGTACATGGTAGCTACGTGATCAGTGCATGATCAGCCACGTGATCAGTGCATGATAGCCACGTGATCAGTGCATGATCAGTCACGTGATCAGTGCATGATCAGTCAGTGATCAGTGCATGATCAGTCACGTGATCAGTGCATGATAGCTACGTGATCAGTGCATGATCAGCCACGTGATCAGTGCATGATAGCCACGTGATCAGTGCATGATAGCCACGTGATCAGTGCATGATCAGTCACGTGATCAGTGCATGATCAGCCACGTGATCAGTGCATGATAGCCACGTGATCAGTGCATGATCAGTCACGTGATCAGTGCATGATCAGTCACGTGATCAGTGCATGATCAGCCACGTGATCAGTGCATGATCAGCCACGTGATCAGTGCATGATCAGCCACGTGATCAGTGCATGATCAGCCACGTGATCAGTGCATGGTCAGACACGTGAACAGTGTATGATCAGCCACGTGATCAGTGCATGATATCCAAGTGATCAGTGCATGATCATCACGTGATCAGTGTATGATCAGCCACGTGAACAGTGCATGCTCAGTCACGTGATCAGGGCCTGCTGAGCTGCGTGATTACTGTCTGCTCATCTGCTTGACAATTGCCAGCTGAGCTGCACGATTCCTGCCTGTCATCTGCTTGACAATTGCCAGCTGTGCTGCGTAATTCCTGCCTGCTCAGCTGCTTGATTATTGCCAGCTGAGCAGCATGATTCCTCACACCTGAGTTCCATGATTATTGCCTGCTGACTGTTTGATTCGTGCCTACTCAGCTCTTTGTTTATTGCCTCCAGAGGCACATGATCAGTGTATGATAGCAAACATGATCAGCGCATGATCAGTCACATGATCAGCGCCATTAAGTCACGTGATCACTACATGATAGTCATGTGATCAGTCCATGCTCAGTCACGGTATCAGTGCATGATCAGCCACGTGATCAGTGCATGATCAGCCACGTGATCAGTGCATGATAGCCACGTGATCAGTGCATGATCAGTCACGTGATCAGTGCATGATCAGTCACGTGATCAGTGCATGATCAGCCACGTGATCAGTGCATGATCAGTCACCTGATGGGTGCATGATCAGTCACGTGACCAGTACATGGTAGCTACATGATCATTGCATGATCAGCCACGTGAGTAGTGCATGATAGCCACGTGATCAGTGCATGATCAGTCACGTGATCAGTGCATGATCAGCCACGTGATCAGTGCATGTCAGTCATGTGATCAGTGCATGATAGCCCGTGATCAGTGCATGATCAGTCACGTGATCAGTGCATGATCAGCCACGTGATCAGTGCATGATCAGCACGTGATCAGTGCATGATCAGTCACGTGATCAGTGCATGATCAGTCACGTGATCAGTGCATGATCAGTCACGTGATCAGTGTATGATCAGCCACGTGATCAGTGCATGATCAGTCACGTGATCAGGGCCTGCTGAGCTGCGTGATTACTGTCTGCTCATCTGCTTGACAATTGCCAGCTGAGCTGCGTGATTCCTGCCTGTCATCTGCTTGACAATTGCCACCTGTGCTGCGTAATTCCTGCCTGCTCATCTACTTGATTATTGCCAGCTGAGCAGCATGATTTCTCAGAGCTGAGTTCCATGATTATAGCCTGCTGACTGATTCCTGCCTACTCAGCTCTATGTTCATTGCCTCCAGAGGCACATGATCAGTGTATGACACCAAACATGATCAGCACATGATCAGTCACATGATCAGTGCATGATCAGCCACGTGATCAGTGCATGATCAATTACGTGATCAGTGCATGATCAGTCACGTGACCAGTACATGGTAGCTACGTGATCAGTGCATGATCAGCCACGTGAGCAGTGCATGATAGCCACGTGATCAGTGCATGATCAGTCACGTGATCAGTGCATGATCAGTCACGTGATCAGTGCATGATCAGTCACGTGATCAGTGCATGATAGCTACGTGATCAGTGCATGATCAGCCACGTGATCAGTGCATGATAGCCACGTGATCAGTGCATGATAGCCACGTGATCAGTGCATGATCAGTCACGTGATCAGTGCATGATCAGCCACGTGATCAGTGCATGATAGCCACGTGATCAGTGCATGATCAGTCACGTGATCAGTGCATGATCAGCCACGTGATCAGTGCATGATCAGCCACGTGATCAGTGCATGATCAGCCACGTGATCAGTGCATGATCAGCCACGTGATCAGTGCATGATCAGCCACGTGATCAGTGCATGGTCAGACACGTGAACAGTGTATGATCAGCCACGTGATCAGTGCATGATATCCAAGTGATCAGTGCATGATCATCACGTGATCAGTGTATGATCAGCCACGTGAACAGTGCATGCTCAGTCACGTGATCAGGGCCTGCTGAGCTGCGTGATTACTGTCTGCTCATCTGCTTGACAATTGCCAGCTGAGCTGCACGATTCCTGCCTGTCATCTGCTTGACAATTGCCAGCTGTGCTGCGTAATTCCTGCCTGCTCAGCTGCTTGATTATTGCCAGCTGAGCAGCATGATTCCTCACAGCTGAGTTCCATGATTATTGCCTGCTGACTGTTTGATTCGTGCCTACTCAGCTCTTTGTTTATTGCCTCCAGAGGCACATGATCAGTGTATGATAGCAAACATGATCAGCGCATGATCAGTCACATGATCAGCGCCATTAAGTCACGTGATCACTACATGATAGTCATGTGATCAGTCCATGCTCAGTCACGGTATCAGTGCATGATCAGCCACGTGATCAGTGCATGATCTGTCACATGATTAGTGTATGATCATCCACGTGATCAGTGCATGGGCAGTCATGTGATCAGTGCATGATATAGACGTGATCAGTGCATGATCAGTCTCGTGATCAGTGCATGATAGCCACGTGATCAGTGCATGATCAGCCACGTGATCAGTGCATGATCAGCACGTGATCAGTGCATGATCAGTCACGTGATCAGTGCATGATCAGCCACGTGATCAGTGCATGATCAGCCACGTGATCAGTGCATGATCAGTCACGTGATCAGTGCATGATCAGTCACGTGACCAGTACATGGTAGCTACGTGATCAGTGCATGATCAGCCACGTGATCAGTGCATGATAGCCACGTGATCAGTGCATGATCAGTCACGTGATCAGTGCATGATCAGTCACGTGATCAGTGCATGATCAGCCACGTGATCAGTGCATGATCAGCCACGTGATCAGTGCATGATAGCCACGTGATCAGTGCATGATCAGTCACGTGATCAGTGCATGATCAGTCACGTGATCAGTGCATGATCAGCCACGTGATCAGTGCATGATCAGTCACGTGATCAGTGCATGATCAGTCACGTGATCAGTGCATGATCAGTCACGTGATCAGTGCATGATCAGTCACGTGACCAGTGCATGGTAGCTACGTGATCATTGCATGATCAGCCACGTGATCAGTGCATGATAGCCACGTGATCAGTGCATGATCAGTCACGTGATCAGTGCATGATCAGTCACGTGATCAGTGCATGGTAGCTGCGTGATCAGTGCATGATCAGCCACGTGATCAGTGCATGATAGCCACGTGATCAGTGCATGATCAGCCACGTGATCAGTGCATGATCAGTCACGTGATCAGTGCATGATCAGCCACGTGATCAGTGCATGATCAGCCACGTGATCAGTGCATGTCAGCCACGTGATCAGTGCATGATCAGCCACGTGATCAGTGCATGATCAGTCACGTGATCAGTGCATGATCAGTCACGTGATCAGTGTATGATCAGCCACGTGAACAGTGCATGCTCAGTCACGTGATCAGGGCCTGCTGAGCTGCGTGATTACTGTCTGCTCATCTGCTTGACAATTGCCAGCTGAGCTGCACGATTCCTGCCTGTCATCTGCTTGACAATTGCCAGCTGTGCTGCGTAATTCCTGCCTGCTCAGCTGCTTGATTATTGCCAGCTGAGCAGCATGATTTCTCACAGCTGAGTTCCATGATTATTGCCTGCTGACTGATTCGTGCCTACTCAGCTCTTTGTTCATTGCCTCCAGAGGCACATGATCAGTGTATGACAGCAAACATGATCAGCACATGATCAGTCACATGATCAGTGCATGATAAGCCACGTGATCAGTGCATGATCAGTCATGTGATCAGTGCATGATCAGTCATGTGACAGTGCATGATAGCCACGTGATCAGTGCATGATCAGCCACGTGATCAGTGCATGATAGCCACGTGATCAGTGCATGATCAGTCACGTGATCAGTGCATGATCAGTCACGTGATCAGTGCATGATCAGTCACGTGATCAGTGCATGATCAGTCACGTGATCAGTGCATGATCAGTCACGTGATCAGTGCATGGCAGCCACGTGATCAGTGCATGATCAGCCACGTGATCAGTGCATGATAGCCACGTGATCAGTGCATGATAGCCACGTGATCAGTGCATGATCAGTCACGTGATACATGTGTGATCAGCCACGTGATCAGTGCATGATGAGCCACGTGATCAGTGCATGATCAATTACGTGATCAGTGCATGATCAGTCACGTGATCAGTGCATGATAGCTACGTGATCAGTGCATGATCAGCCACGTGATCAGTGCATGATAGCCACGTGATCAGTGCATGATCAGCCACGTGATCAGTGCATGATCAGCCACGTGATCAGTGCATGATCAGTCAGTGATCATGCATGATCAGCCACGTGATCAGTGCATGATCAGCCACGTGATCAGTGCATGATCAGTCACGTGATCAGTATATGTAGCTACGTGATCAGTGCATGACAGCCACGTGATCAGTGCATGATAGCCACGTGATCAGTGCATGATCAGTCACGTGATCAGTGCATGATCAGCCACGTGATCAGTGCATGAGTGCCACGTGATCAGTGCATGATAGTCACGTGACAGTGTATGATCAGCCACGTGATCAGTGCATGATCAGCCACGTGATCAGTGCATGATCAGCCACGTGATCAGTGCATGATATCCAAGTGATCAGTGCATGATCATCACGTGATCAGTGTATGATCAGCCACGTGAACAGTGCATGCTCAGTCACGTGATCAGGGCCTGCTGAGCTGCGTGATTACTGTCTGCTCATCTGCTTGACAATTGCCAGCTGAGCTGCATGATTCCTGCCTGTCATCTGCTTGACAATTGCCAGCTGTGCTGCGTAATTCCTGCCTGCTCAGCTGCTTGATTATTGCCAGCTGAGCAGCATGATTCCTCACACCTGAGTTCCATGATTATTGCCTGCTGACTGTTTGATTCGTGCCTACTCAGCTCTTTGTTTATTGCCTCCAGAGGCACATGATCAGTGTATGATAGCAAACATGATCAGTGCATGATCAGTCACATGATCAGCGCCATTAAGTCACGTGATCACTACATGATAGTCATGTGATCAGTCCATGCTCAGTCACGGTATCAGTGCATGATCAGCCACGTGATCAGTGCATGATCAGCCACGTGATCAGTGCATGATAGCCATGTGATCAGTGCATGATCAGTCACGTGATCAGTGCATGATCAGTCACGTGATCAGTGCATGATCAGCCACGTGATCAGTGCATGATCAGTCACCTGATGGGTGTATGATCAGTCACGTGACCAGTACATGGTAGCTACATGATCATTGCATGATCAGCCACGTGAGTAGTGCATGATAGCCACGTGATCAGTGCATGATCAGTCACGTGATCAGTGCATGATCAGCCACGTGATCAGTGCATGTCAGTCATGTATCAGTGCATGATAGCCACGTGATCAGTGCATGATCAGTCACGTGATCAGTGCATGATCAGCCACGTGATCAGTGCATGATCAGCCACGTGATCAGTGCATGATCAGCCACGTGATCAGTGCATGATCAGTCACGTGATCAGTGCATGATCAGTCACGTGATCAGTGTATGATCAGCCACGTGATCAGTGCATGATCAGTCACGTGATCAGGCCTGCTGAGCTGCGTGATTACTGTCTGCTCATCTGCTTGACAATTGCCAGCTGAGCTGCACGATTCCTGCCTGTCATCTGCTTGACAATTGCCACCTGTGCTGCGTAATTCCTGCCTGCTCATCTACTTGATTATTGCCAGCTGAGCAGCATGATTTCTCAGAGCTGAGTTCCATGATTATAGCCTGCTGACTGATTCGTGCCTACTCAGCTCTATGTTCATTGCCTCCAGAGGCACATGATCAGTGTATGACACCAAACATGATCAGTGCATGATCAGTCACATGATCAGTGCATGATCAGCCACGTGATCAGTGCATGATCAATCACGTGATCAGTGCATGATCAGTCACGTGATCAGTGCATGGTAGCCACGTGATCAGTGCATGATCAGCCACGTGATCAGTGCATGATAGCCACGTGATCAGTGCATGATCAGTCACGTGATCAGTGCATGATCAGTCAGTGATCAGTGCATGATCAGTCACGTGATCAGTGCATGATAGCCACGTGATCAGTGCATGATCAGCCACGTGATCAGTGCATGATAGCCACGTGATCAGTGCATGATAGCCAGTGATCAGTGCATGATCAGTCACGTGATCAGTGCATGATCAGCCACGTGATCAGTGCATGATAGCCACGTGATCAGTGCATGATCAGTCACGTGATCAGTGCATGATAGCCACGTGATCAGTGCATGATCAGTCACGTGATCAGTGCATGATCAGTCACGTGACCAGTGCATGGTAGCTACGTGATCAGTGCATGATCAGCCACGTGATCAGTGCATGATAGCCACGTGATCAGTGCATGATCAGTCACGTGATCAGTGCATGATCAGTCACGTGATCAGTGCATGGTAGCCACGTGATCATGCATGATCAGCCACGTGATCAGTGCATGATAGCCACGTGATCAGTGCATGATCAGCCACGTGATCAGTGCATGATCAGTCACGTGATCAGTGCATGATCAGCCACGTGATCAGTGCATGATCAGCCACGTGATCAGTGCATGATCAGCCACGTGATCAGTGCATGATCAGCCACGTGATCAGTGCATGATCAGTCACGTGATCAGTGCATGATCAGTCACGTGATCAGTGTATGATCAGCCACGTGAACAGTGCATGCTCAGTCACGTGATCAGGGCCTGCTGAGCTGCGTGATTACTGTCTGCTCATCTGCTTGACAATTGCCAGCTGAGCTGCACGATTCCTGCCTGTCATCTGCTTGACAATTGCCAGCTGTGCTGCGTAATTCCTGCCTGCTCAGCTGCTTGATTATTGCCAGCTGAGCAGCATGATTTCTCACAGCTGAGTTCCATGATTATAGCCTGCTGACTGATTCGTGCCTACTCAGCTCTTTGTTCATTGCCTCCAGAGGCACATGATCAGTGTATGATAGCAAACATGATCAGCGCATGATCAGTCACATGATCAGTGCATGATAAGCCACGTGATCAGTGCATGATCAGTCACGTGATCAGTGCATGATCAGTCACGTGATCAGTGCATGATAGCCACGTGATCAGTGCATGATCAGCCACGTGATCAGTGCATGATAGCCACGTGATCAGTGCATGATCAGTCACGTGATCAGTGCATGATCAGCCACGTGATCAGTGCATGATCAGTCACGTGATCAGTGCATGATCAGTCACGTGATCAGTGCATGATCAGTCACGTGATCAGTGCATGATAGCTACGTGATCAGTGCATGATCAGCCACGTGATCAGTGCATGATAGCCACGTGATCAGTGCATGATAGCCACGTGATCAGTGCATGATCAGTCACGTGATCAGTGCATGATCAGCCACGTGATCAGTGCATGATCAGCCACGTGATCAGTGCATGATCAGTCACGTGATCAGTGCATGATCAGTCACGTGATCAGTGCATGATAGCCACGTGATCAGTGCATGATCAGCCACGTGATCAGTGCATGATCAGCCACGTGATCAGTGCATGATAGCCACGTGATCAGTGCATGATCAGTCACGTGATCAGTGCATGATCAGCCACGTGATCAGTGCATGATCAGCCACGTGATCAGTGCATGATCAGTCACGTGATCAGTGCATGATCAGCCACGTGATCAGTGCATGATCAGCCACGTGATCAGTGCATGATCAGCCACGTGATCAGTGCATGATCAGCCACGTGATCAGTGCATGATCAGCCACGTGATCAGTGCATGATCAGCCACGTGATCAGTGCATGATCAGCCACGTGATCAGTGCATGATAGCCACGTGATCAGTGCATGATCAGTCACGTGATCAGTGCATGATCAGCCACGTGATCAGTGCATGATCAGTCACGTGATCAGTGCATGATGAGCGTGCAGTGATTACTGTGCATGATCATCGTGTGACATTGCCAGCTGAGCTGCACATTCCCCATGATCATCTGCATGACAATGATGCCAGCATGTCAGCCATGATTCTGCACGTGATCAGTGCATGATCATGATCAGCCACGTGATCAGTGCATGATCAGTCATGTGACTGCATATGGTTGCTCAGTGATCAGTGCATGATCAGCCACGTGATCAGTGCATGATACGTGATCAGTGCATGATCAGTCACGTGATCAGTGCATGATCAGTCACGTGATCAGTGCATGATCATTCACGTGATCAGTGCATGATCAGTCACGTGACCAGTACATGATAGCTGACGTGATCATTCATGATCAGCCACGTGATCAGTGCATGATAGCCACGTGATCAGTGCATGATCAGTCACGTGATCAGTGCATGATCAGCCACGTGATCAGTGCATGATGCCACGTGATCAGTGCATGATGTCACGTGACAGTGCATGATCAGCCACGTGATCAGTGCATGATCAGCCACGTGATCAGTGCATGATCAGTCACGTGATCAGTGCATGATCAGCCACGTGATCAGTGCATGATCAGCCACGTGATCAGTGCATGATAGCCACGTGATCAGTGCATGATCAGTCACGTGATCAGTGCATGATCAGTCACGTGATCAGTGCATGATCAGCCACGTGATCAGTGCATGATCAGCCACGTGATCAGTGCATGATCAGTCACGTGATCAGTGCATGATCAGTCACGTGATCAGTGCATGATCAGTCACGTGACCAGTGCATGATAGTCACGTGATCAGTGCATGATCAGCCACGTGATCAGTGCATGATAGCCACGTGATCAGTGCATGATCAGTCACGTGATCAGTGCATGATCAGTCACGTGATCAGTGCATGGTAGCCACGTGATCAGTGCATGATCAGCCACGTGATCAGTGCATGATCAGCCACGTGATCAGTGCATGATCAGCCACGTGATCAGTGCATGATCAGCCACGTGATCAGTGCATGATCAGCCACGTGATCAGTGCATGATCAGCCACGTGATCAGTGCATGTCAGCCACGTGATCAGTGCATGATCAGCCACGTGATCAGTGCATGATCAGTCACGTGATCAGTGCATGATCAGTCACGTGATCAGTGTATGATCAGCCACGTGAACAGTGCATGCTCAGTCACGTGATCAGGGCCTGCTGAGCTGCGTGATTACTGTCTGCTCATCTGCTTGACAATTGCCAGCTGAGCTGCACGATTCCTGCCTGTCATCTGCTTGACAATTGCCAGCTGTGCTGCGTAATTCCTGCCTGCTCAGCTGCTTGATTATTGCCAGCTGAGCAGCATGATTTCTCACAGCTGAGTTCCATGATTATTGCCTGCTGACTGATTCGTGCCTACTCAGCTCTTTGTTCATTGCCTCCAGAGGCACATGATCAGTGTGATAGCAAACATGATCAGTGCATGATCAGTCACATGATCAGTGCATGATAAGCCACGTGATCAGTGCATGATCAGTCATGTGATCAGTGCATGATCAGTCACGTGACAGTGCATGATAGCCACGTGATCAGTGCATGATCAGCCACGTGATCAGTGCATGATAGCCACGTGATCAGTGCATGATCAGTCACGTGATCAGTGCATGATCAGTCACGTGATCAGTGCATGATCAGTCACGTGATCAGTGCATGATCAATACGTGATCAGTGCATGATCAGTCACGTGACCAGTGCATGGCAGCTACGTGATCAGTGCATGATCAGCCACGTGATCAGTGCATGATAGCCACGTGATCAGTGCATGATCAGCCACGTGATCAGTGCATGATCAGCCACGTGATCAGTGCATGATCAGTCACGTGATCAGTGCATGATCAGTCACGTGACCAGTACATGGTAGCTACGTGATCATTGCATGATCAGCCACGTGATCAGTGCATGATAGCCACGTGATCAGTGCATGATCAGTCACGTGATCAGTGCATGATCAGTCACGTGATCAGTGCATGGTAGCCACGTGATCAGTGCATGATCAGCCACGTGATCAGTGCATGATAGCCACGTGATCAGTGCATGATCAGCCACGTGATCAGTGCATGATCAGTCACGTGATCAGTGCATGATCAGCCACGTGATCAGTGCATGATCAGCACGTGATCAGTGCATGATCAGCCACGTGATCAGTGCATGATCAGCCACGTGATCAGTGCATGATCAGTCACGTGATCAGTGCATGATCAGTCACGTGATCAGTGTATGATCAGCCACGTGAACAGTGCATGCTCAGTCACGTGATCAGGGCCTGCTGAGCTGCGTGATTACTGTCTGCTCATCTGCTTGACAATTGCCAGCTGAGCTGCACGATTCCTGCCTGTCATCTGCTTGACAATTGCCAGCTGTGCTGCGTAATTCCTGCCTGCTCAGCTGCTTGATTATTGCCAGCTGAGCAGCATGATTTCTCACAGCTGAGTTCCATGATTATTGCCTGCTGACTGATTCGTGCCTACTCAGCTCTTTGTTCATTGCCTCCAGAGGCACATGATCAGTGTATGACACCAAACATGATCAGCACATGATCAGTCACATGATCAGTGCATGATAAGCCACGTGATCAGTGCATGATCAGTTGTGATCAGTGCATGATCAGTCACGTGATCAGTGCATGATAGCTGCGTGATCAGTGCATGATCAGCCACGTGATCAGTGCATGATAGCCACGTGATCAGTGCATGATCAGCCACGTGATCAGTGCATGATCAGTCACGTGATCAGTGCATGATCAGTCACGTGATCAGTGCATGATCAGCCACGTGATCAGTGCATGATCAGCCACGTGATCAGTGCATGATCAGTCACGTGATCAGTGCATGATAGCTACGTGATCAGTGCATGATCAGCCACGTGATCAGTGCATGATAGCCACGTGATCAGTGCATGATAGCCACGTGATCAGTGCATGATAGCCACGTGATCAGTGCATGATCAGTCACGTGATCATGTGTGATCAGCCACGTGATCAGTGCATGATGAGCCACGTGATCAGTGCATGATCAATTACGTGATCAGTGCATGATCAGTCACGTGACCAGTACATGGTTGCTACGTGATCAGTGCATGATCAGCCACGTGAGCAGTGCATGATAGCCACGTGATCAGTGCATGATCAGTCACGTGATCAGTGCATGATCAGTCACGTGATCAGTGCATGATCATTTACGTGATCAGTGCATGATCAGTCACGTGACCAGTATATGGTAGCTACGTGATCATTCCATGACAGCCACGTGAGCAGTGCATGATAGCCACGTGATGTGTGCATGATCAGTCACGTGATCAGTGCATGATCAGCCACGTGATCAGTGCATGATAGTCACGTGACAGTGTGTGATCAGCCACGTGATCAGTGCATGATCAGCCACGTGATCAGTGCATGATCAGTTACGTGATCAGTGTATGATCAGCCACGTGATCAGTGCATGGTCAGACACGTGAACAGTGTATGATCAGCCACGTGATCAGTGCATGATATCCAAGTGATCAGTGCATGATCATCACGTGATCAGTGTATGATCAGCCACGTGAACAGTGCATGCTCAGTCACGTGATCAGGGCCTGCTGAGCTGCGTGATTACTGTCTGCTCATCTGCTTGACAATTGCCAGCTGAGCTGCACGATTCCTGCCTGTCATCTGCTTGACAATTGCCAGCTGTGCTGCGTAATTCCTGCCTGCTCAGCTGCTTGATTATTGCCAGCTGAGCAGCATGATTCCTCACACCTGAGTTCCATGATTATTGCCTGCTGACTGTTTGATTCGTGCCTACTCAGCTCTTTGTTTATTGCCTCCAGAGGCACATGATCAGTGTATGATAGCAAACATGATCAGCGCATGATCAGTCACATGATCAGTGCATGATAAGCCACGTGATCAGTGCATGATCAGTCATGTGATCAGTGCATGATCAGTCATGTGATCAGTGCATGTAGCCACGTGATCAGTGCATGATCAGCCACGTGATCAGTGCATGATAGCCACGTGATCAGTGCATGATCAGTCACGTGATCAGTGCATGATCAGTCACGTGATCAGTGCATGATCAGTCACGTGATCAGTGCATGATCAGCCACGTGATCAGTGCATGATCAGTCACGTGATCAGTGCATGATCAGTCACGTGACCAGTGCATGGTAGCTACGTGATCATTGCATGATCAGCCACGTGATCAGTGCATGATAGCCACGTGATCAGTGCATGATCAGCCACGTGATCAGTGCATGATCAGTCACGTGATAGTGTGTGATCAGCCACGTGATCAGTGCATGATCCACGTGATCAGTGCATGATAGCCACGTGATCAGTGCATGATCAGTCACGTGATCAGTGCATGATCAGTCACGTGATCAGTGCATGATCAGCCACGTGATCAGTGCATGATCAGCCACGTGATCAGTGCATGATCAATTACGTGATCAGTGCATGATCAGTCACGTGATCAGTACATGGTAGCTACGTGATCAGTGCATGATCAGCCACGTGATCAGTGCATGATAGCCACGTGATCAGTGCATGATAGCCACGTGATCAGTGCATGATCAGTCACGTGATCAGTGTGATCAGCCACGTGATCAGTGCATGATAGCCACGTGATCAGTGCATGATCAGTCACGTGATCAGTGCATGATCAGCCACGTGATCAGTGCATGATCAGTCACGTGATCAGTGCATGATCAGCCACGTGATCAGTGCATGATATAGACGTGATCAGTGCATGATCAGTCACGTGATCAGTGCATGATAGCCACGTGATCAGTGCATGATCAGTCACTGATCAGTGCATGATCAGTCACGTGATCAGTGCATGGTAGCTACGTGATCATTGCATGATCAGCCACGTGAGCAGTGCATGATAGCCACGTGATCAGTGCATGATCAGTCACGTGATCAGTGCATGATCAGTCACGTGATCAGTGCATGGTAGCTGCGTGATCATGCATGATCAGCCACGTGAGCAGTGCATGATAGCCACGTGATCAGTGCATGATCAGCCACGTGATCAGTGCATGATCAGTCACGTGATCAGTGCATGATCAGCCACGTGATCAGTGCATGATCAGCCACGTGATCAGTGCATGATCAGCCACGTGATCAGTGCATGATAGCCACGTGATCAGTGCATGATCAGTCACGTGATCAGTGCATGATCAGTCACGTGATCAGTGTATGATCAGCCACGTGAACAGTGCATGCTCAGTCACGTGATCAGGGCCTGCTGAGCTGCGTGATTACTGTCTGCTCATCTGCTTGACAATTGCCAGCTGAGCTGCACGATTCCTGCCTGTCATCTGCTTGACAATTGCCAGCTGTGCTGCGTAATTCCTGCCTGCTCAGCTGCTTGATTATTGCCAGCTGAGCAGCATGATTCCTCACAGCTGAGTTCCATGATTATAGCCTGCTGAGTGATTCGTGCCTACTCAGCTCTTTGTTCATTGCCTCCAGAGGCACATGATCAGTGTATGATAGCAAACATGATCAGTGCATGATCAGTCACATGATCAGTGCATGATAAGCCACGTGATCAGTGCATGATCAGTCATGTGATCAGTGCATGATCAGTCACGTGATCAGTGCATGGTAGCTGCGTGATCAGTGCATGATCAGCCACGTGATCAGTGCATGATAGCCACGTGATCAGTGCATGATCAGTCACGTGATCAGTGCATGATCAGCCACGTGATCAGTGCATGATCAGTCACGTGATCAGTGCATGATCAGTCACGTGACCAGTACATGGTAGCTACATGATCATTGCATGATCAGCCACGTGATAGTGCATGATAGCCACGTGATCAGTGCATGATCAGTCACGTGATCAGTGCATGATCAGCCACGTGATCAGTGCATGTCAGTCATGTATCAGTGCATGATAGCCCGTGATCAGTGCATGATCAGTCCCGTGATCAGTGCATGATCAGCCACGTGATCAGTGCATGATCAGCCACGTGATCAGTGCATGATCAGTCACGTGATCAGTGCATGATCAGTCACGTGATCAGTGCATGATCAGTCACGTGATCAGTGCATGATCAGTCACGTGATCAGTGTATGATCAGCCACGTGATCAGTGCATGCTCAGTCACGTGATCAGGGCCTGCTGAGCTGCGTGATTACTGTCTGCTCATCTGCTTGACAATTGCCAGCTGAGCTGCACGATTCCTGCCTGTCATCTGCTTGACAATTGCCACTGTGCTGCGTAATTCCTGCCTGCTCATCTACTTGATTATTGCCAGCTGAGCAGCATGATTTCTCAGAGCTGAGTTCCATGATTATAGCCTGCTGACTGATTCGTGCCTACTCAGCTCTATGTTCATTGCCTCCAGAGGCACATGATCAGTGTATGATACCAAACATGATCAGTGCATGATCAGTCACATGATCAGTGCATGATCAGCCACGTGATCAGTGCATGATCATCACGTGATCAGTGCATGATCAGTCACGTGATCAGTGCATGGTAGCCACGTGATCAGTGCATGATCAGCCACGTGATCAGTGCATGATAGCCACGTGATCAGTGCATGATCAGTCACGTGATCAGTGCATGATCAATCAGTGATCAGTGCATGATCAGTCACGTGATCAGTGCATGATAGCTACGTGATCAGTGCATGATCAGCCACGTGATCAGTGCATGATAGCCACGTGATCAGTGCATGATCAGCCACGTGATCAGTGCATGATCAGTCACGTGATCAGTGCATGATCAGCCACGTGATCAGTGCATGATAGCCACGTGATCAGTGCATGATCAGTCACGTGATCAGTGCATGATCAGTCACGTGACCAGTGCATGATAGCTACGTGATCATGCATGATCAGCCACGTGATCAGTGCATGATAGCCACGTGATCAGTGCATGATCAGTCACGTGATCAGTGCATGATCAGCCACGTGATCAGTGCATGATCAGCCACGTGATCAGTGCATGATCAGCCACGTGATCAGTGCATGATCAGTCACGTGATCAGTGTATGATCAGCCACGTGATCAGTGCATGGTCAGACACGTGAACAGTGTATGATCAGCCACGTGATCAGTGCATGATATCCAAGTGATCAGTGCATGATCATCACGTGATCAGTGTATGATCAGCCACGTGAACAGTGCATGCTCAGTCACGTGATCAGGGCCTGCTGAGCTGCGTGATTACTGTCTGCTCATCTGCTTGACAATTGCCAGCTGAGCTGCACGATTCCTGCCTGTCATCTGCTTGACAATTGCCAGCTGTGCTGCGTAATTCCTGCCTGCTCAGCTGCTTGATTATTGCCAGCTGAGCAGCATGATTCCTCACAGCTGAGTTCCATGATTAT